>NC_057795.1:692988876-693288876 GCF_018294505.1 Triticum aestivum
ATAATTCTTTTTGCTATTAAAGTTTGCAAAAAAATTCTAATTACTTATTTATTTTCTTTTATGATAATTCTCTTTGCTTTTAATGTTTTGAACAAAATTCTAATTACTTATTTATTTTCTTTTATGATAATTCTTTTTGCTTTTAATGTTTTGAACAAAATTCTAATTACTTATTTATTTTCTTTTACGATAATTCTTTTTGCTATTAAAGTTTGTAACAAAATTCTAATTACTTATTTATTTTCTTTTATGATAATTCTTTTTGCTTTTAATATTTTGAACAAAATTCTAATTACTTATTTATTTTCTTTTATGATAATTCTTTTTGCTATTAAAGTTTGTAACAAAATTCTATATAATTTTAGTTTCAATAATACTAGAGGTTTATAAAAGCTTTTTAGTTGATTCCTTTAGTACCAGTTCTAAGGCTGTTACAAAGGCATTTTATTTGGTACAGGTTTTAAGGCTGGGGCCCCACGAGCACCTTTTAGTACCGGTTCATGGCATGAACCGATAAAAGAGTTTTTTAGTTGATTCTTTCTGCAGCTGTGTTTTAGTCCCACCTCGCCAAGCGAGAGGCACTCGCAACGGTTTATAAGCCCTGAGTGTAGAGACGATAAAGGGAGAAGCACAGTGCTCACCTGCACGTTGGCCTGAAGCTAAGCAACGTGCATGTGAGCATTGCGCCTCTCTTTTATTTTGACATGGTATGCTCATTTCATCCACATAACATATGCAAGAAAGTTGAGAGGGTTACGACAAAAACTGGATGCACTTCGTGTACAAAACGGACAATCTCTTTCGAAGTATCAGGATTTCATACGGAAACTTGTCTGTTACAACATGCATTTCAAATGAACTACAAAAAGGTTGAAAGTTGGCATGGTATCATCATAATAGTTGTGGAGAAAGTCTTCTTCTTTGCTTGTGTCCTTTCCTTATTGCGCCGCAACGATGGATAATCTTCATCATTTATCAGGATGCTTGGGTCAGCCTTGACTTTGAAGGGAGGAATTTCATGAAACTTTTCATAATCTTCGGACATGTCTGTCTTGCCCTCCACTCCCACGATGTCCCTTTTTCCTGAAAGAACTATGTGGCGCTTTGGCTCATCGTATGATGTATTTGCTTCCTTATTTTTTCTTTTTCTCGGTTTGGTAGACATGTCCTTCACATAGATAACCTGTGCCACATCATTGGCTAGGACGAATGGTTCGTCAGTGTACCCAAGATTGTTCAGATCCACTGTTGTCATTCCGTACTGTGGGTCTACGTATACCCCGCCTCCTGACAGATTGACCCATTTGCACTTAAACAAAGGGACCTTAAAATCTACTCCGTAGTCAAGTTCCCATATGTCCACTATGTAACCATAATATGTGTCCTTTCCCCTCTCGGTGGCTGCATCAAAGCGGACACCGCTGTTTTGGTTGGTGCTCTTTTGATCTTGGGCGATTGTGTAAAATGTATTTCCATTTATCTCGTATCCTTTCCAAATCGTAACAGTCGAAGATGGTCCCCTGGACATTGAGTACAACTCATCACAAACAGTGTTTTCATCTCTGAGACGTGTTTCCAACCAACTGCTGAAAGTCCTGATGTGTTCACATGTAATCCAGTCGGCGCACTGCTCCGGGTGTTTGGAACGCAGACTATTCTTGTGTTCATCGACATAAGGGGTCACCAAGGTAGAGTTCTGTAGAACTATGCAGTGTGCTTGAGACCAAGAATATCCGTCCCTGCATATTATTGTCTCCCCTCAAAGCGTGCCTTTTCCCGTTAGTCTCCCCTCGTACCGCGATTTAGGGAGACCTATCTTCTTAAGGTCAGGAATGAAGTCAACACAAAACCCAATGACATCCTCTGTTTGATGGTTCATGGAGATGCTTCCTTCTGGCCTAGCGCGGTTATGGACATATTTCTTTAGGACTCCCATGAACCTCTCAAAGGGGTACATATTGTGTAGAAATACGGGGCCCAGAATGACAATCTCGTCAACTAGATGAACTAGGACGTGCGTCATGATATTGAAGAAGGATGGTGGGAACACCAGCTTGAAACTGACAAGACATTGCACCACATCACTCCTTAGCCTTGGTATGATTTCTAGATCGATCACCTTCTGAGATATTGCATTGAGGAATGCACATAGCTTCACAATGGCTAATCGGACGTTTTCCGGTAGAAGCCCCCTCAATGCAACCGGAAGCAGTTGCGTCATAATCATGTGGCAGTCATGAGACTTTAGGTTCTGAAACTTTTTCTCTGCCATATTTATTATTTCATTTATATTCGACGAGAAGCCAGTCGGGACCTTCATACTAAGCAGGCATTCAAAGAAGATTTCCTTCTCTTCTTTGGTAAGAGCGTAGTTGGCAGGACCTTCATACTGCTTTGGAGGCATGCCGTCTTTTTCGTGCAAACGTTGCAGGTCCTCCCGTGCCTCAGCTATATATTTTGTCTTCCCATACATGCCCAAGAAGCCTAGCAGGTTGACGCAAAGGTTCTTTATCACATGCATCACGTTGATCGAAGAGCGGAACTCTAGGTCTTTCTAGTAGGGTAGGTCCCAAAATATAGATTTCTTCTTCCACATGGGTGCATGTCCCCCAGCGTCACTCGGAACAGCTAGTCCGCCGGGACCCTTTCCAAAGATTACGTGTAAATCATTGACCATAGCAAGTACGTGATCACCGGTACGCATGGAGGGCTTCTTCCAGTGATCTGCCTTTGAAATGCTTGCCTTTCTTTCGACATTGATGGTTGGTCGGAAGAAATCGACGATGGCCCAGGTCCACATTCTTCCTGCAGCTTCCCAGGTATATACTTTCGGTGTCAGCTAAACAGTGCGTGCATGCGTGGTATCCTTGTTTGTCTGTCCTGAAAGGTTACTGAGAGCGGGCCAATCGTTGACGGTTACAAACAACAACGCGTGCAGGTTAAATTCCTCCTGTTTGTGCTCATTCCACACACGTACACCATTTCCATTCCACAACTGTAAAAGTTCTTCAACTAATGGCCTTAGGTACACACCAATCTCATTGCTGGGTTGCTTAGGGCCTTGGATGAGAACTGGCATCATAATGAACTTCCGCTTCATGCACATCCAAGGAGGAAGGTTATACATACATAGAGTCACGGGCCAGGTGTTGTGATTGCCGCTCTGCTCCCCAAAAGGATTAATGCCATCCGCGCTTAAACCAAACCATATGTTCCTTGGGTCACGTGCAAACTCAGCCCAGTACTCTCTCTCAATTTTTCTCCACTGCGACCCGTCAGCGCGTGCTCTCAACTTCCCGTCTTTCTTACGGTCCTCACTGTGCCATCGCATCAACTTGTCATGCTCTTTGTTTCTGAACAGTCGTTTCAACCGTGGTATTATAGGAGCATACCACATCACCTTCGCAGGAACTCTCTTCCTACGGGGCTCGCCGTCAACATCACCAGGGTCATCTCGTCTGATCTTATACCGCAATGCACCGCATACCGGGCATGCGTTCAAATCCTCGTGTGCACCGCGGTAGAGGATGTAGTCATTAGGGCATGCATGTATCTTCTGCACCTCCAATCCTAGAGGGCATACGACCTTCTTTGCTGCGTACGTACTCTTGGGCAATTCATTATCCTTTGGAAGCTTCTTCTTCAATATTTTCAATAGCTTCTCAAATCCTTTGTCAGGCACAGCATTCTCTGCCTTCCACTGTAGCAATTCCAGTACGGTACCCAGCTTTGTGCTGCCATCTTCACAATTGGGGTACAAATTTTTTTTGTGATCCTCTAACATGCGATCGAACTTCAGCTTCTCCTTTTGACTTTCGCATTGCATCCTTGCATCGACAATGACCCGACAGAGATCATCATCGGGCACATCGTCTGGTTTCTCTTGATCTTCAGCAGCTTTCCCCTGTTGAAGCATCATCGGGCACATCGTCTGGTTCCTCTTGATCTTCAGCAACTTCCCCCGTTGCAGCATCACCGTATTCAGGGGGCACATAGTTGTCATCGTACTCTTCTTCTTGGTCGTCTTCCATCATAACCCCTATTTCTTCGTGCCTCGTCCAAACATTATAGTGTGGCATGAAACCCTTGTAAAGCAGGTGGGTGTGAAGGATTTTCCGGTCAGAGTAAGACTTCGTATTCCCACATTTAGTGCATGGACAACACATAAAACCATTCCGCTTGTTTGCCTCAGCCACTTCGAGAAAAATATGCAAGCCCTTAATGTACTCGGAGGTGTGTCTGTCACCATACATCCATTGCCGGTTCATCTGCGTGCATTACATATAATTATGTGTGTCAAAATTAAGAAAATCAGACAAATATCTATCTAAAATAAGAAATCAGACAAGTATCAGAAAGAAGATAAGAACAAGAGGCTCACCACGGTGGTGCCAGCGACGAGATCGGCACGGGCAATCAACGGCGGTGAAAACGGGGACGGGGCGTGATGGACCCCTAAATCTAGACAAATATCGAAAAAATGGAGCTCCAAGGTCGAGCTTCGAGAGGAGAAAGCTTAACTAGTGTGTCTCTGGCATTTCATCGAACACCTCATGTGCATAGGAGGTGAACTAGGGCACCCAAATGCCCTCTCCTCGCCGGATTGAAAAAACAGAGCACTGTGGAGTGCTCTGCCGCGGCGGTGGGTATATATAGGCAACTTATTTGTCCCGGTTCATGGCATGAACCGGGACTAAAGCCACCCCTTCTGTCCCAGTTCATGCCACGAACCGGGACCAATGGTTGTGGGCCAACAGCGAGGACCATTGGTCCCGGTTCGTGGCTCAAACCGGGACAAATGGTTCTACACGAACCGGGACCAATGCCCACGAGGCCCCGGCCGGCCCCCTGGGCTCATGAACCGGGTCTAATACCCCCCATTGGTCCCGGTTCTTGAAGAACCGGGACTAATGGGCTGGCCAGGGCCGAACGGTAGCCCTGTTTTCTACTAGTGTAAGTTGGGCTCCAGATTTGGCCCATTATCAATATTGATGACAAATTTCACATTTATGTATCTTGAGCTATGTTTCAAATTTTGATTTGAATTTTTTGTTGAAACACTGAATAATGTTACGTCAATGCGCTAGTTCTTTTTTCCAGATTTTTCAAACCATTCTAAAGTTCATAACCGGCATATGGCGCACAGGTAGAACCACAAGGATGGGTGATCTAGACACGATCCCGGCGGATGTTATCTGAATGAAATATGGATAGGTCACACATTTCCAAATGATACCTCACCTACATGAAACCCAACCCGCACACCGCCCTTTCCTAACTTCAGGGAAAAAATTTCATTCGTGACTTTTCATGAGTACAATAGAAGGTCAAGTTTACTTCAAAAAATGGTTTTTTCTTCCTTAAATATTAAAAAACATCCTGGCCATATATACACCTTGGAGCCAAGGGGTCCCCCACTCAATTTGTATGTATCCGGTGAACCTACGCTATTTGAGCCACTAGCCGGATACGAAACTGATGGATGTGGGTAGAATGTATGTTGCACCAAACTCCTGTTGCATATTTTGAATGTTCAACAAATTTAGAAAAGAATGAAGCACTTTCACATAGCATCTATCAATGTTGTCACAAATTTTCAAATCAAAATTTGAAACATGGTCTGCGGTACAAAAATGAGAAATACACACCGTAAGTTGGGCTCCAGATTTGGCCCATTTCAATATTGATGACAAATTTCACATTTATGTATCTTGAGCTATGTTACGAATTTTGATTTGAATTTTTTGTGGAAACATTGAATAATGTTACGTCAATGCACTAGTTTTTCTTTCCAGATTTTTCGAACCATTCTAAAATTCATAACCGACATATGGCACACAGGTAGCACCACAAGGATGGGTGATCTAGACACGATCCCGGCGGATGTTATCTGAAAGAAATATGGACAGGTCACACATTTCCAAATGATACCTTGGGCTACACGAAACCCAACCAGCACACCACCCTTTCCTAACTTCAGGGAAAATTCTTTTCCTTCCTGACTTTTTATGAGTGCAATAGAAGGTCAAGTTTACTTCAAAAAATGGTTTTGTTCTTCCTTAAATATTAAAAAACATCTTGGCCATATATACACCTCGGAGCCAAGGGGTCCCCCACCCCCACTCACCCACTCAATTTGTCTGTATCTAGTGAACCTACGCTATTTGAGCCACTGGCCGGATACGAAATTGATGCATGTGGGTAGAATGTATGTTACACCAAACTCCTGGTGCATATTTTGAATGTTCAACAAATTCAAAAAAGAATGAAGCACTTTCACACAACATCTATCAATGTTGTCACAAATTTTCAAATCAAAATTTGAAACATGGTTTGCGGTCCAAAAATGACAAATACATACCATAAGTTGGGCTCCATATTTGGCCCATTATCAACATTGATGACAAATTTTACATTTATGTATCTTGAGCTATGTTTCAAATTTTGATTTGAATTTTTTGTGGAAACACTGATTAATGTTACATCAATGCGCTAGTTTTTCTTTCAAGTTTTTTTGAACCATTCTAAAATTCATAACCGGCATATGGCGCACAGGTAGCACCACAAGGATGGGTGAACTGGACACGATCCTAGCGAATGTTATCTGAGAAAAATATGGATAGGTCACACATTTCCCAATGATACCTTGGGCTACATGAAACCCAACCTGCACACTGCCCTTTCCTAACTTCAGGAAAAATTCTTGTCCTTCGTGGGTTTTTACGAGTACAATAGAAGGTCAAGTTTACTTCGAAAACATGGATTTTTTCCTTAAATATTAAAAAAATCTTGGCCATATATACACCTCGGAGCCAAGGGGCCCCCCACCCCCACTCACCCACTCAATTTGTCTGTATCCGGTGAACCTGCGCTGTTTGAGCCACTCGCCGGATACGAAACTGAAGGATGTGGGTAGAATGTATGGTGCACCAAACTCCTGTTGCATATTTTTAAAGGGATAATTATATTTTTCGTCTTCGAGCACTTCCGAGAGTTCAGAAATCGTCCCTGAACTCTAAACTGGAGAGTTTTAGTCCCTCAACTATCAAAATCGAATAGTTATCATCACTCGTGCCGCTTCGGGCAGTTTTAGTCCGAGAGGAACAGTAAATCGGTGAAATGTAAAATTAAAAAAAATAAAAAAAACTAAAATTTTACAGCATCGAAGTACTTTGATGCGCAAGACACGTGCAAAATTTTGTGGTGTTTCGACATTCGAGCAGCTCATGGCAAACAAAAAACTATAAATATGTATGTGAGTGAAAAGTAAATTAAAAAAAGCCAAAAAAATCAAAACAATATGATTTTTTTGGCATCAAAGAGGCTTGGGTGCGCAACGTGCGTGCAAGTTTTCATGGTGTTTGGGCATTGTACGAACTCGTGGCAAAAAAAATTTGGCTCAGATTTTTTTTTGAAAAAGTGCGTTATTTTATTTTTTGCCTAGAGCTCCTCGTATGTCATTTGATCACGAAATTTTGCATGCATCTTGCGTACCTGAGCATCTTTGATGGTAAAAAGTTTCATGTTTTTTTGACATTTTTTGCTATCTTTTTTTAATTTACTGTTCTCTAGCGCACATATTTACAGTTTTTTGTTTGCCACAAGCTGCTCGAATGTCGAAACACCACAAAGTTTTGCACGGGTCTTGCGCATCAGAGTATCTCCATGCTGTAAAATTTCAGATTGTTTTGCTATTTTTTCGATTTTACTGTTCATCGAATTACTGTCCATCCAGGACTAAAACCGCCCGAAGCAGCACGAGGGAGGAAAACTATCCGGTTTTGATAGTCGAGGGACGAAAACTCTCCATTTTTGAGTTGAGGGACGATTTCTAAACTCTCGGAAGAGTTCGAGGAGGAAAAATATACTTATCCCATTTTTAAATGTTCAACAAATTCTGGAAAGAATGCAGCACTTTCACAAAACATCAATCAATCTTGTCACACATTTTCAAATCAAAATTTGAAACATGGGTTGCAATACAAATATGGCAAATACATACCATAAGTTGGGCTCTAGATTTGGCCCATTATCAGCATTGATGACAAATTTTACATTTATATATCTTGAGCTATGTTTAAAATTTTGATTTGAATTTTTTGTGGAAGCACTCACTAATGTTACGTCAATGCGCTAGTTCTTTTTTCCAGATTTTTCGAACCATTCTAAAATTCATAATCGACATATGGCGCACAGGTAGCGCCACAAGGATGGGTGATCTAGACACGATCCCAGCGGATGTTATCTGAACGAAATATGGATAGGTCACACATTTCCAAATGATACCTTGGGCTACACGAAACCCAACCCGCACACCACCCTTTCCTAACTTCAGGGGAATTTCTTTTCCTTTGTGATTTTTTATGAGTACAATAGAAGGTCAAGTTTACTTCGAAAAATGGATTATTTCCTTAAATATATAAAAAAATCTTGGCCATATATACACCTCGGAGCCAAGGGGTCCCCCCGCCCCCACTGACCTACTCAATTTGTCTGTATCCAGTGAACCTGCGCTATTTGAGCCACTCGCCGGATACGAAACTGATGGATGTGGGTAGAATGTATGGTGCACCAAACTCCTGTTGCATATTTTTAAATGTTCAACAAATTCTGGCAAGAATGCAGCACTTTCAGACAACATCAATCAATGTTGTCACACATTTTCAATTCAAAATTTGAAACATAGGTTGCGATACAAATGACAAATACATACCATATGTTGGGCTCCAGAATTGGCCCATTATCAATATTGATGACAAATTTCACATTTATGTATCTTGAGCTATGTTTTGAATTTTTATTTGCACTTTTTGTGAAAACACTTATTAATGTTACGCCAATGTGCTAGTTCTTTTTTCCTGATTTTTTGAACCATTTTAAAATTCATAATCGGCATCTGGCGCAGAGGTAGCACCACAAGGACGGGTGATCTAGACACGACCTCGACGGATGTTATCTGAATGAAATATGGACAGGTCACACATTTCCAAATGATACCTCGGGCTACACAAAACCCAACCCGCACACCGCCCTTTCCTAACTTCAGGGAAAATTCTTTTCCCTCGTGACTTTTCACGAGTACAATAGAAGGTCAAGTTTACTTCAAATAATGGGTTTTTATTCCTTAAATATTAAAAAACATCTTGGCCATATATACACCTTGGAGCCAAGGGGTCCCCCCGCCCCCACTCACCCACTCAATTTGTCGGTATCCGGTGAACCTACGCTATTTGAGCCACTGGCCGAATACGAAACTGATGCATGTGGGTAGAATGTATGTTGCACCAAACTCCTGTTGCATATTTTGAATGTTCAACAAATTCAGAAAAGAATGAAGCACTTTCACACAGCATCTATCAATGTTGTCACAAATTTTCAAATCAAAATTTGAAACATGGTCTGCGGTCCAAAAATGACAAATACATACCATAAGTTGGGCTCCAGATTTGGCCCATTGTCAATTGATGACAAATTTCACATTTATGTATCTTGAGCTATGTTTCGAATTTTGATTTGAATTTTTTGTGGAAACACTGATTAATGTTATGTCAATGCGCTAGTTCTTTTTTCCAGATTTTTCGAACCATTCTAAAATTCATAACCGGCATATGGCGCACTAGTAGCACCACAAGGATGGGTGATCTAGACACGATCCCGGCGGATGTTATCTGAATGAAATATGGACAGGTCACACATTTCCAAATGATACCTCGGGCTACACAAAACCCAACCCGCACACCGCCCTTTCCTAACTTCAAGGAAAATCTTTTCCCTCGTGACTTTTCACGAGTACAATAGAATGTCATGTTTACTTCAAAAAAAATGTTTTTTCTTCCTTAAATATTAAAAAACATCTTGTTCATATATACACCTTGGAGCCAAGGGGTCCCCCCGCCCCCACTCACCCACTCAATTTGTCTGTATCCGGTGAACCTATGCTATTTGAGCCACTGGCCGGATATGAAACTCATGGATGTGGGCAGAATGCATGTTGCACCAAACTCCTGTTGCATATTTTGAATGTTCAACAAATTCAGAAAAGAATGAAGCACTTTCACACAACATCTATCAATGTTGTCACAAATTTTCAAATCAAAATTTGAAACATGGTCTGCAGTCCAAAAATGACAAATACAGACCATAAGTTGGGCTCCAGATTTGGCCCATATCAATATTGATGACAAATTTCACATTTATGTATCTTGAGCTATGTTTCAAATTTTGATTTGAATTTTTTGTGGAAACACTGATTAATGTTACGGTAATGCACTAGTTTTTCTTTCCAGATTTTTTGAACCATTCTAAAATTCATAACCGGCATATGGCACACATGTAGCACCACAAGGATGGTGATCTAGACATGATCCCGGCGGATGTTATCTGAACGAAATATGGACAGGTGACACATTTCCAAATGATACCTTGGGCTACACGAAACCCAACCCGCACACCACCCTTTCCTAACTTCAGGGAAAATTCTTTTCCTTCGTGACTTTTTATGAGTAGAATAGAAGGTCAAGTTTACTTCAAAAAATGGTTTTTTCTTCCTGAAATATTAAAAAACATCTTGGCCATATATACACCTCGGAGCCAAGGGGTCCCCCCGCCCCCACTCACCCACTCAATTTGTCTGTATCTGGTGAACCTACGGTATTTGAGCCACTGGCCGAATACGAAACTGATGGATGTGGGTAGAATATATGTTGCACCAAACTCCTGTTGCATATTTTGAATGTTCAACAAATTCAAAAAAGAATGAAGCACTTTCACACAACATCTATCAATGTTGTCACAAATTTTCAAATCAGAATTTGGAACATGGTTTGCGGTCCAAAAATGACAAATACATACCATAAGTCGGGCTCCATATTTGGCCCATTATCAACATTGATGACAAATTTTACATTTATGTATCTTGAGATATGTTTCAAATTTTGATTAGAATTTTTTGTGGAAACACTGATTAATGTTACGTCAATGCGCTAGTTTTTCTTTCTAGATTTTTTGAACCATTCTAAAATTCATAACCGGCATATGGCGCACAGGTAGCACCACAAGGATGGGTGAACTGGACACGATCCCAGCATATGTTATCTGAGCAAAATATGGATAGTTCACACATTTCCAAATGATACCTTGGGCTACACAAAACCCAACCTGCACACTGCCCTTTCCTAACTTCAGGGAAAATTCTTGCCCTTCATGCGTTTTTACGAGTACAATAGAAGGTCAAGTTTACTTCGAAAAATGGATTTTTTCCTTAAATATTGAAAACAAATCTTGGCCATATGTACACCTCGGAGCCAAGGGGTCCCCCCGCCCCCACTCACCCACTCAATTTGTTTGTATACGGTGACCCTGCGCTATTTGAGCCACTCGCCGGATACGAAACTGATGGATGTGGGTAGAATGTATGGTGCACCAAACTCCTGTTGCATATTTTTAAAGGGATAAGTATATTTTTCGTCCTCGAACACTTCCAAGAGTTTAGAAATCGTCCCTGAACTCTAAACCGGAGAGTTTTCGTCCCTCAACTATCAAAACCGGATAGTTTTCATCACTCGTGCCGCTTCGGGCAGTTTTAGTCCGAGAGGAACAGTAAATCGGTGAAATGTAAAATAAAAAAATAAGAAAAACTGAAATTTTACAGCATCAAAGTACTTTGATGCGCAAGACACATGCAAAATTTTGTGGTGTTTCGACATTCGAGCAGCTCATGGCAAACAAAAAACTATAAATATGTACGTCAGTGAAAAGTAAATTAAAAAAGCAAAAAAATTCAAAACAATATGATTTTTTTGGCATCAAAGAGGATTGGGTGCGCAACGTGCGTGCAAGTTTTCGTGGTGTTTGGGCATTGTACGAACTCGTGACAAAATAAATTTGGCTCAGATTTATTTTTTTGAAAAAGTGCGTTATTTTATTTTTTGGCTAGAGCTCCTCGTATTTCATTTGATCACGAAAGTTTGCACGCATCTTGCGTACCTGAGCATCTTTGATGCCAAAAAGATTCATGTTTTTTTGAAATTTTTTGCTATCTTTTTTGAATTTACTGTTCACCAGCGTACATATTTACAGTTTTTTGTTTGCCACTAGCTGCTCGAATGTCGAAACACCACAAAATTTTGCACGGGTCTTGCGCACCAGAGTATCTCCATGCTGTAAAATTTCAGATATTTTTGCTATTTTTTTTATTTTACTGTTCACTGATTTACTGTTCACCCCGGACTAAACTGCCCGATGCAGCACGAGGGAGGAAAACTATCCGGTTTTGATAGTTGAGGGACGAAAACTCTCCATTTTTGAGTTGAGGGACGATTTCTAAACTCTCGGAAGTTTTCGAGGAGGAAAAATATACTTATCCCATTTTTAAATGTTCAACAAATTCTGGAAAGAATGCAACACTTTCACACAACATCAATCAATCTTGTCACACATTTTCAAATCAAAATTTGAAACATGGGTTGCAATACAAATATGGCAAATACATACCATAAGTTGGGCTCCAGATTTGGCCCATTATCAGAATTGATGACAAATTTTACATTTATATATCTTGAGCTATGTTTCAAATTTTGATTTGAATTTTTTGTGAAAACACTGACTAATGTTACGTCAATGCGCTAGTTCTTTTTCCAGATTTTTCGAACGAGTCTAAAATTCATAACTGGCATCTGGCGCACAGGTAGCACCACAAGGATGGGTGATCTAGACACGATCCCAGCGGATGTTATCTGAACGAAATATGGATAGGTTAAACATTTCCAAATGATACCTTGGGCTACATGAAACCCAACCCGCACACGACCCTTTCCTAACTTCAGGGGAATTTCTTTTCCTTCGTGATTTTTTATGAGTACAATAGAAGGTCAAGTTTACTTCGAAAAATGGATTATTTCCTTAAATATTAAAAAAAATCTTGGCCATATATACACCTCGGAGCCAAGGGGTCCCCCCGCCCCCACTCACCCACTCAATTTATCTGTATCCAGTGAACCTGCGCTATTTGAGCCACTCGCTGGATACAAAACTGATGGATGTGGGTAGAATGTATGGTGCACCAAACTCCTGTTGGATATTTTTAAATGTTCAACAAATTCTAGAAAGAATGCAGCACTTTCAGAAAATATCAATCAATGTTGTCACACCTTTTCAAATCAAAATTTGAAACATTGGTTGCGATAAAAATGACAAATACATACCATAAGTTGGGCTCCAGATTTGGTCCATTATAAAATTGATGAAAAATTTCACATTTATGTATCTTGAGCTATGTTTTGAATTTTTATTTGCACTCTTTGTGAAAACCCTGATTAATGTTACGTCAATGTGCTAGTTCTTTTTTCCTGATATTTTGAACCATTTTAAAATTCATAACCGGCATCTGGCGCACAGGTAGCACCACAAGGACGGGTGAACTGGACACGTTCCCGGCGGATGTTATATGAACGAAAGATGTATTGGTCACTCATTTGCAAATGATACCTTGGGCTGCGCGAAATCCAACCCGCACACCACCATATCGTAACTTCAGCGAAAATACTTTTCCGTTGTGACTTTTTCGAGTACAATAGAAGGTCAAGTTTATTTTTTAAAAATGAATTTTATTTTTACTTTTATTCTTAAATATTAAAAAATATCTCGTTCGTATATACACCTCGGAGCCAAGGGTTGCCGCCGCCCCCACTCACCCACTCAATTTTCTGTATCTGGTGAACGTGCGCTATTTGAGTCACTGGCCGGATAGGAAACTGATGGATGTGGGTAGAATGTATGGTACACCAAACTCCTGTTGCATATTTTAATTGTTCAACAAATTCAGGAAAGAGTGCAACAATTTCACACAACATCTATCAATGTTGTCACAAATTTTCAAATCAAAATTTGAAACATAGGTTGCGATACCGTAAGTGGGGCTTGCAATTTGATTAATTATCAATATTGATAACAAATTTCACATTTATGTATCTTGAGCTATGTTTTGAATTTTGATTTGATTTTTTTATGGAAACATTGATTAATGTTACGTCAATGCGCTAGTTTTTTTATAGATTTTTTGAACCATTTTAAAATTCATAACCGGCATCTGGCGCACAGGTAGCACCACAAGGATGAGTGAACTGGACACGTTCCTGGCGGATGTTATCTGAACGAAAGATGGATATGTTAGACATTTGCAAATGATACATTGGGCTACATGAAACCCAACACACACACCACCCTTTCATAACTTCAGGAAAAAAATCTTTTCCTTCTTGATTGTTTACGAGTACAATAGAGGATCAAGTTTATTTCAAAAAATGGATTTTTATTTTTTTCTAAAATATTAAAAAACATCTCGGGCGTATATACACCCCGGAGCCAAGGGTTGCCCCGCCCCCACTCACCCACTCAATTTGTTTGTATCTGGTGAACCTGCGCTATTTGAGCCACTTGCCGGATACGAAACTGATGGATCTGGGTAGAATGTATGGTGCACCAAACTCTTGTTGCATATTTTTAATTGTTCAACAAATTCTGGAAAGAATGCAGCACTTTCACACAACATCAATCAATGTTGTCACACATTTTCAAATCAAAATTTGAAACATAGGTTGTGATACAAATATGACAAATACATACCATAAGTTGGGCTCCAGATTTGGCCCATTATCAAAATTGATGACAAATTTCATATTTATATATCTTGAGCTATCTTTTGAATTTTGATTTGAATTTTTTCTGGAAACACTGATTAATGTTACATCAATGCGCTAGTTCTTTTTTCCAGATTTTTCGAGCATTCTAAAATTCATAACCGGCATATGGTGCAGAGGAAGCACAACAAGGATTGGTGATCTGGACACGATCCCAGCGGATGTTATCTGAACGAAATATGGATAGGTCACACATTTCCAAATGATACCTTGGGCTACACGAAACCCAATCTGTACACCACCCTTTCCTAAGTCCTAACTTTAGGGGAAATTCTTTTCCTTTGTGATTTTTATGAGTACAATAGAAGGTCAAGTTTACTTCGAAAAAATGTATTTTTGCTTAAATATTAAAAAACAGCTTGGCCATATATACATCTCGGAGCCAAGCCCCCCTGAGGGAGTCCTGGACTAGGGGGTGTCCGGATAGCCGAACTATCATCTTTGGCCGGACTCCAAGACTATGAAGATACAAGATTGAAGACTTCGTCCCGTGTCCGGATGGGACTTTCCTTGGCGTGGAAGGCAAGCTTGGCAATACGGATATGTAGATCTTCTACCATTGTAACCGACTCTGTGTAACCCTAGTCCTCTCCGGTGTCTATATAAACCGGAGGGTTTTAGTCCGTAGGACGAACAACAATCATACCATAGGCTAGCTTCTAGGGTTTAGCCTCCTTGATCTCGTGGTAGATCTACTCTTTTGCTACCCATATCATCAATATCAATCAAGAAGGAGTAGGGTTTTACCTCCACCGAGAGGGCCCGAACCTGGGTAAAAACATCGTGTCCCTTGTCTCCTGTTACCATCCGCCTAGACGCATAGTTTGGGACCCCCTACCCGAGATCCACCGGTTTTGACACCGACATTGGTGCTTTCACTGAGAGTTCCTCTGTGCCGTTGCCATCAGAAAGGATGCCTCGTCCTGTCTTTAAAGACGGCACCGTTGCTAAAGGAGCTTTGGCCATCGGCCAAACTCTCCGGCTAGGCGGCTTTCTTATGACCACCTGTTCGGCCGCCGTGCTGACGATGACTTCTCGGGTCATCAAAAGCAATCTTCACGTCAACTTGGAACTTGCCGAGCAGCTAGATCCGATGGAGCTCTCCTCCTTAAACGAGCTCTTGGATCGCATCGCCGTCCTGGGAGTCGCTACAGACTACGATCAGATTGGGCCTAAAACCGATCTGAGAGAGATCGACTCTCCCCAGGCCACCCACCACGTTGCTGTGGTGGAGGAACAGTACGGCGACCCTTCTTCAATATTAAGGACTAGTTATGTCCAGATTCCCGACCCCTCCATGCCGGATTCCCGCGGAGGGACGAACGTCGATCAAATCCTGAACCTAAAGTCAGGCAGCAGGCTGGATTCATTGGACAATATCCAAAAACCCAAGCTTCCAAGTTCGGAAACTTTTCGACCCTTGAGTCTTAGATTGGACGGGGTTCCGAATTTAATTCCACCCGCCCACCCAAACATAAGCGATCTATCCCGAATCTGGCAAGAGCCCGCTGAAATAGTACACCATTACCGGGCCAGATTCCTCCTGGTTATGGACAGGATAAAGGACTACCGCGAGGAAGACGCAATTTCACTTTTCTGCAATAATTGCATGGACAAGGGAATCCTAAACGCCATAAGTCGTCGTGAAATTACACGCTTTGCCGACTAGGCGTCCATAGTATGAAAGTACTATGCGATGGAGAGCGCCTGGAAAACCGAAACCAAATTTTGGGATAATCCGGCCCCGAATACAACCCTAGTCCGAAATAAAAGGGTGCATCATCGCCAGGCACCTGGTTTAAATGCCAAAAGCAAAAACCCCCTAAAGGGCACTGAACCGTACTGGAGGGATGGCTCAATGGACCCTACAAAATTCATAGTACAGAGGGCGCCACTCCAACTCATAGCCTTCGAGCATGTTGGATACTACGGCAGGTGGCCAAAAGTGGCGAAGAGCTTCTAGCTCCAGAGAACCAGCCCAGCAATACCAGTACGGTATTAACAGTCTTCGAGACTTTCGCATCAAATAATATGCGGAAACGAGCACTCTGCAGCCTTGCCGAAGTCTACCAAGTAGCAACAATAAATCCATGGAGTGACACAGCTATTACCTTTAACGTCAGTGACGAACCTAAATTCCGAACAGCCCGAGCACCAGCCGCATTGGTCCTCAGTCCAATAGTGGACGACTTTCGCCTTACTAAGGTACTCATGGATGGCGGCAGTGGATTAAACCTCATTTACGAGGAAACCCTTCAAAAAATAGAAATAGACTGGAGCCGCATTGAGCAAAGCAGCACAACCTTTAGAGGAATAATCCCTAGTCGGGAAGCATGCTGCACAGGAAAAATCACACTGGATGTGGTGTTCGGCTCGCCGGACAATTACAGGTCCGAGGAGGTCACGTTCCAAGTGGCCCCGTTCAGCAGCGGATATCACGCTTTATTAGGGCGAGAGGCATTCACAATTTTTCAAGCTATACCCCATTACGAGTACATGAAGCTCAAAATGCCCGGGCCCAACGGAATCATCACTCTTGCCAGTGATCCGGACATAGCACTCCGCGCCGAAAATAAGACAGCTGCACTAGCCCTAGAGGCACTATCCGAAGCCCTAGCGGCTGAGGAACTCACTGCGCTGCGCTCCACAGTGAACAGGGACGATGTGATACTCGATAAGAGATCCAAGTCCACCTCTTTTAAGCCAGCTGACGAAATAGTCAAATTCCAAGTCCATCCAACGGACCCTACAAAGACGACATCCATTGGGGGCACAATTAAACCATGATGTAGACGCCGCATTACGAGAATTCCTACGGGAAAATGGGGACATTTTTGCCTGGCACCCTTCAGACATGCCAGGAATCCCACGCCGGCTGGCCGAGCATAGCCTAAATATCCTAAAAGGATTCAAGCCAGTCAAACAGGCTCTTCGGCTATTTTCCGAACCCAAGAGACAGACAATGGGAGAGGAGCTAGCCAAATTATTGGAAGCCGGATTCATCAGAGATATAAAACATCTGGATTGGCTAGCGAACCTGGTGATGGTACCAAAGAAGGATAAATCCTGGCGCCTATGTGTTGACTTCAAGGACCTTAACAAGGCTTGCCCAAAGGACCCCTTCCCCCTCCCTCGCATCGATCAAATTATCGACGCTACCGCAGGACACGATTCATTGTGCTTCCTCGACGCATACTCCGGCTACCACCAAATTAAGATGGCAGAGCCAGACCAAGCCGCAACGGCATTCATCACTCCATACGGCCCATTCTGCTTCAACACAATGCCCTTCGGCCTCAAAAACGCCGGCGCAACATATCAGCGCATGATTCAGACATGTCTGGCAAACCAGGTCGGCAAAACAGTGGAGGCATACATAGATGATGTGGTCGTCAAATCCAAGCATGTCGAAACTCTAGTAGACGACTTGAGGCTCACATTTGACAATCTCCGAACATACGACATTAAGCTGAATCCGGAAAAATGCGTCTTCGGTGTACCAACCGGAAAGCTCTTGGGCTTCATTGTATTCGGTAGAGGAACTGAAGCAAACCCAGCCAAGATCCGAGCTCTGTCACAATTGGATATCCCAAAAGACCTCAAACAAATACAAAAATTGACTGGATGCGTGGCGGCCCTAAGCCGCTTTATCTCCTGTTTGGGAGAAAAGGCATTACCCCTTTATCGCCTCCTCCGATCGCACCGAACACTTCGAGTGGACGGATGCGGCCACGGCCGGACTCAAAGAAATAAAAGCCATATTGGCAACAAATCTGGTCCTGGCTGCGCCCAACATGGGCGAACCAATGTTATTATATATCGCGGCAACACATCAAGTTGTAAGCGCGGTGCTCTCGTCGAACGAGAAACGGACGGACACAAGTTCCCCCTTCAAAAACCAGTTTACTACGTGTCCACTGTCCTAACTCCATGCAAGTCCCAATATCCACATTATCAAAAGATAGCGTACGCGGTGTTCATGGTATCCCGGAAGCTGCGACACTACTTTCAAGAGTGATAACAGTAGCCTCCGAAGTACCTCTTAATGACATTATAAACAACCGCAACGCGACTGGCCGGATTGCAAAATGGGCCATCGAGCTCCTCCCATTCGACATAACCTATAAACCATGGCGAGCTATCAAGTCGCAAGTTTTGGCTGACTTCGTCGCCGAATGGACTGAAGCCGAACTCCCTAAAGAGTACGGCGCATATTCCAATTGGATCATGCACTTTGCTGGCTCCAAAATGTTGGCTGGCCTGGGGGCTGGCATCGTCCTGACATCCCCAACCGGAGACACAGTCCAATACGTACTCCAGATGATGTACACGGACTCCAACAACGCAGCCGAATACAAGGCCCTTCTACATGGCCTCCGGATAGCGGTCTCCATGGGCATTAAACGCCCAGAGGTGCGCGGGGATTCGAACCTCGCGATATCCCAAATAAATGGAGACTTCAACGCTAAGGATCTGAAAATGGCAGCTTACTGTAACGCCGTCCTAAAAATGTCCGCTCGGTTTGAAGGGCTTGACTTTCACCATATAGCCCGGGATAATAACCAGGCGACGGGCGTATTGGCACGCATTGGTGCAAAGTGCGATGCGTCCCTCCCAATATCTTCCTAGAGCGGCTGTTCAAGCCATCGGTAATATGGGAAGGGGATTCCGGAAACAACAATACGGACCCAACCGCACCGCCCGACACCGAACATTCTGACACAATCGGTGGCTCTGCCAATGATATAACACCCTCAGCCCACGAAATAATGGCAGTCATTGCCCTATGGACCGAGCCATTCCTAGCCTACTTAACTAGGCAAGAACTTCCCGAGGACCAAAACGAGGCCCGCTGCATAGTACGGCGATCTGAAGCCTATAAGGTCCATGAGGGAGAGCTTTATAAGAAAAGCACAACCGGAGTCCTTCAAAGGTGTATCTCCGAAGAGGAAGGGCGAAATCTTCCGGCTGAAATTCATGCCGGACTCGGTGGGCACCATGCCGCAGCCCAGGCCCTTGTAGGCAAGGCCTTCCGTACATGATTTTATTGGCCGACGGCCCGTGCAGATGCACAGGACTTAGTCCAACGATGCGTCGGTTGCCAGCTCTTTGCTAATCAAAGCCACATGCCACCCACCGCCCTCAAAACTATACCCATCACCTGGCCGTTCGCGGTCTGGGGGCTTGACATGGTTGGACCCCTTAAAGGAGGAACCCACAAGCAAAAATACCTATTGGTCATGATGGATAAATTCACCAAATGGATAGAGGCCAAGCCAGTTAAGACGGCCGAATCCGGACCCGTGATAGACTTCATATCAGGAGTAGTACACCGTTACGGCGTCCCCCATAGCATCATCACTGATAACGGCACAAACTTCACGACCGACGAGGTTAAACTCTGGTGCAAAAACATGGGCATCAAGCTTGACTACGCTTCAGTCTATCACCCTCAAACTAACGGTCAAGTCGAACGAGCAAATGGTCTAATCATGAGCGGCATTAAACCCAGACTAGTGTGGTCCCTTAAGGAATCTAACACGCACTGGGTAGAGGAGCTCGACTCCGTACTCTGGGGGCTGCGGACCACGCCGAATCGCACTACCGGATTCACACCATTTTTTATGGTATACGGCGCAGAGGCACTTTTGCCCTGCGATATAATTCATGACTCACCTCGCATGCGCATGTACGAAGAAAGAGAAGCCGAGCTGGATCGGCAGGACAGTTTGGACGCCTTTAGAGGAGGAGCGCGACGTGGCAAAAGCTCGTTCCACATTTTATCAACAGCAGGCTCGAAGATATCAAAGCAGAGAAGTACGGGCCAAAACTTACAATGTTGGCAAACTAGTTCTACGCCTGCCGGACAAGAAAAAGGACAAACTCAAGCCGAAATGGGAAGGTCCCTTCATCATCGACCAAGTCCTGACCGGCGGAGCGTACCGTCTGCGAAACGCATCGGATAACCGACTCGAGCCGAACCCATGGAACGCAGCCCGTCTCCGAAGATTCTACGCCTAGCGCCGGACTCTGAGTTCGTCTCCTTCCTCCGTCTATATTTTATACTTTAACTGTCTTTTATTTCTCTCCTTCTCCCTCCTTTTTTCTGAAGCCGTTAAAGGCTCGTTTGCGCATTGTTCGCACACACTTGACGCGTTATCCGCGCTCAGTATACCTGGGGGCTTCTTTAACAGAAGCTTATTTATACGGGCTTTATGCCCAACACATGTGTCACACTTCCGCATGTACCTTTTATTCACCATTATATGCATCGATATGACTTAAGTTTTGGCCAAGCTGGGTTGCCTGGCTCCTGTGCTTACCCCTACGTTCCCGATTGTTCGGCTAGGTGGTAAAGGGAGCACCTCTGCGATTGTTACCGCCGGGTCAGCCGGACGTGTACCTCAGACTGGGTGAAGCCGAAAGCTAGCGTTCTTAAGGGAATATTTGGTCGTTGAACTAAAAGACGAATTCTTACTTATTCATTTATCTGCCCCCAGATGTTTTTTTGCTTTTTTCGCAGTCCGAGCATGCACTTTAGGGCATGCCTCCCAGGGAAAGGAACCCCTAACGGAACTATTCTCCCTGGAAGATGTTTCTTACTAACCATGTAATATAACATAACTAGTTGGGCACTTGTCTGATAAAGCACTTATGACCCCTACGCCTGGTCTCCACGCATGCCCCGGTTCTTACATAACCGCGAGGGTATTCGGACACACTCCGGACTGTCTGGTCCCGAGGTTGAAGCGAAAAGGTCCGCTACGACAAACGATCTACAATCCGGCTAGAAGGCATTTTACATGTCATTTTAAATTACATAGTCAAATTGACTGATTGTATTCCTCTTCAATACCATCTAACAGGCTGTCTAGTTTACAGTCTCGCTGGGAATACTTTGCGGCCAACTCTACTTGGCTGTACACTAAGCACACAGGGATCTCCTTCCCATCGGGCCCCACCGGTCCGACCTCGGCCATGTGGTTTGGGTCAGCCTTCGTGTACCGCGTCTTCACCATGGCCCAGGCCTCCCTGGCGCCTTGACGGCAGGCTGATATCTTCCATAGCCGGAAGCACCGCCATGCTCCCTGAAGCTTCTCTGCAAGCTCTCCAAGGCCTTCGGGTAGGGAGATGGATGGCCACAAGGCCTGGGCAACGCCTCTCATCACCTGCCGAACTCGTTCATGCAGTTGCAGCAGCTCAGGAAGTAGGTCACCCGTTGAACCGGGCATTTCCTCTGCAGGACGACCTGTGAGCATACCTACAGACATATTTCTGTTAATCGACTTCATCGCCGAACTCTTCTTTTCAAAAGTTCGCTCAAGCACTTACTATAAATGCCGCGACGAAGCCGCCCATTCTCCTTAATGGAGTCAGACAGCTGGGCTTGAACATCCTTCAGTTCCTCACCCAGCTGGGTGTTGGCATCTTGGAGATTATTTTTCTCTTGCCTCACCCTTGTAAGCACACTCTCGCCAGCCTTTAACCGGCACAGTAGCTGTTGCCTGTCCGGATCTAGTCCGGCGCCATCTGCAATATTATTGTCAGACTTATACACACGCCGCATTTAGCAAATTACTTCTCTTTTGAAGCATATATTACCATAGGGGGTCTCTGTGGCTCCCCCTGTCGCGGCTAGTGCGGCCTCAAGTTGGGCCTTGCACTCTTGAAGCTCCTGGGACAATTGGGTATTCTTTTCTGTAAGATCCTGCACAACAAATGATCCTTAAATCAGTTATTCTAACTATTTTAAATCTCGGGGGCTACTGGCATATATAACTGTCAAAATTCCTCACCCTTATGTCTTTCACATACTGCTCCGTGGCTCTGGCTAGACCATCTTGAGCGGCACGGAGGTGCGCATCTCCCAAATTAAAGGCATTCAATGCCTCTTGGGAGAAACATGCGTCACGAAGAACTGTCCGGCGGCGCCTATGATTCATGGCACTCTCCACCTCGGATTTGGTGGCGGACAATCTGTCGGCATCCTCCGTTGGAGGAGCATCCGATGCGCGCCTTGTATACGCCTCCCCCTCCGGACCTGGCTTTGGAGCCTGGTGTAACGCTCCGGATTCGTTGCGCCAAGTGTCCGCCAGTTATTCGCCATTGTTGCCATGTCATTTGCTTGCGTGTTGCATTTTATCATGTCATCATGTGCATTTCATTTTGCATACGTGTTCGTCTCATGCATCCGAGCCTTTTCCTCGTTGTCCGTTTTGCAATCCGGCGCTCCTATGTCCCCCGGTGTCCCCTTCTTATCTCTTTTCTTGTGCGGGTGTTAAACTTTCTCGGAATGGACCGAGGCTTGCCAAGTGGCCTTGGTATAGCACCGGTAGACCGCCTATCAAGTTTCGTGCCATTTAGAGGTCGTTTGATACTCCAACGGTTAACCGGGTAACCGTAAAGCCTCCTTCTCTTTGCAGCCCAACACCCCTTACAAAGTGGCCCAAAACCCAGCAAACTCCCCTCCATGCTCTCGGTCGTTCGATCACGATCACGTGGCCGAAAACCGCACCTCATTTGGACTCTCCTAGCTCCCTCTACCTATAAATTAGCCCCTCCCCCGAAATCCCGCAGTCCAAACCCTAAAAATTCCTCCCCGCGCCGCCGGACGCGTCCGTCCCCGCCCGGACATGTCCGCGCCACCGCCCTCAGCGAATCGGGGGCCGCCACGTGGCCTGCCGCCGCCTCCCTCGCCGCCGGCCCGCGGAGCCCATCACGGGCCCGCGCGGGCCCTCGCGCCACCGCCGCCTGGCCCATCCGCCCGCCTCCGCGGCCCCCGCCGGCGCCCGCCGACGTCCGCCGCCTCCGCCGCCCCCGGCGCCGTGCGCCACTGCCGCCTAGCCCGTCCGCGCCGCCGCCGCGGTCCGTCGCCGCCCGCCTTCGCCCGAGCCTCCTCAGCCCGAGTCGCCGCCGGCCGCCGCCGTCATCGCCGGCGCCGCCCGCCTCCGCCGCCGATCCCGTGCCCGCAGGCCCCGCGCCGCGCGCCTCCTGCCGCCGGCCTGGGTCGCCGCCGCCGCGTCCCCTCGCCGGCTGCCGCGGCCCCCGCGCCCGAGCCGCGCCGCCCCGGCCCTCTCCGGCCTCCCCCGGCCATCTCCCTCGCCGACCGCCTCCCCACCGCCAACTCTGGCGAGCTCGGCCCGCCTCGACCCGAGTCCCCAGATCCAGATCCATTTCGCGAGAGGGTAAAATTCCACTAAGTCCCGAATCCGTGACATAATCATGCCATGTTCATCGCATTGTATCTCTGCATCCGTAGCTCCGTTTCGTGCGTGTAATATATCAAATTGTTCGTCTCGATGAGTACTTCATTTCATCTCATTGCGTCATTTTCATTTGAGCTCATCTTGATGCCCGAAATGCTGTTGGAAGAATATATGTTGATGTTAATCTGCTGAAACTTTTATAACTTGCTCATTTGTCATTTTTGCCATGTTTGATGTGTGCATCCTATGAGGTTGATGTCTACATTTGTTTTGATCTATGCCATTGCATCTTTCCAGGGGTGTATGCCATGTATTTTTGTGATCAATGTGGTGACTAGCACAAGCATGCAAACTAGGCTTCGTGATATTGCTGATTTTAGTCCCTGTTCTGCTATTATTTTGATGCCATGTAAACTTGGTGCTACAGAGAGATCCATGCATATTTTGAGATACTTCAGTAAGGGTGTTTTGAACATATGGTTATTGTATATCCATTAATTCCCTTGTTTGAAATTTTGGAGTAGCCTAGCATGTCATTTGAGTGCTCTACCTTTGCTTCAAAATGTTTCCTGGCAGATTGTTTACTTGTTATTCAATTTAGCCAAGGTTGCTATAGTTGATCCTTGCATGCTATGGACTTGTTCTTGACTTGGTTTGTTTCATAAACATGTCTTCTTGATGATGCTATGCTTATCTTGTCATGCAATGACTTGTGATGAGTGAATCGAGCTTGTTAAGTAGTGTACTTGCTGTTGCTGTTTTGCTAGGCTGAATCTGTTATTTCGTGAGGCTATATAAACATGTTGCTACTAATCATTCTATGCATAATCTGGAGATGTTCTATAAACATGTTTTGATCTACATGTTATGCCCTATCTATCCACGCCCCTGGTTGCATTTATAGCTTGCTGTAGATTGTTCATATCTTGCTCCAAAGTTGCTTGATAATGTTGCTATCGGCCTGTTAACTTTAAGTTCCATGTTTCCATGATTGTTTGCTTGTGATCCATGCACCCTATGAACTTGCTCTTGTCATGTTTAGCTTCATAAACATGTCTTCTTACTGTTGGTTGCCTTGCCATGCCATGTATTGCTCTGTGGTGAGTGGTTCAAGCTCACCAATATGCCTACTTATTGTTGTTCCTGCCATGTATGAATCTGTAATATAACTTGCCATGTTTACATGGGTGCCATCATTTCTTCTGATCCTTTTTGGCTCATGGTCAATAAGGGTCTTTTGATCTATGCTATTAGTAGATTCATGCCATGCCTTTGTTTGCCATGTTAAGTTCCCATAACATATTGTTTGATAGCTCTAAACATTGCAACCTGATGTTATTTCTGCTAAAGTCTGAAACTGTTATTATTTGCAATCTTACCATGTGTTTTGGAGCATGTTCTAGTTGTTTCTGGAGATAGATCAGTATTCATGTTTTGTTATGCTTTACCAGTACTTCATGCCCATGCCTTTTGTTCTTATGTTGGGGTGCTGTAGCATGTTGTTTTGATGCTTGCAATATGCCTAGTTGCTGTTATGGACAGATTGTTGCTATGACTTGTATAGTGTATGTGTTGCACCGATGCTCCGTTTTGAGTGTGCTCCATATGAAACTTGCTTGATTTTGCATGTAGTTTCATATTACCATGTTGCATCCTTGTTTTGGTGTGTTTGCTTGATGTTTGGGTGCATTTTGCATCAATGCCATGTTAAACTTGTTTTGCTCATATCTTCTAGGCCGTAGCTCCAAATCTAATGAACTTTATATGTAGCTTGACTAGAATTTCGTGTAGATCATCTTGGTGCATCTTAACTTACTGTTTAACAACTTGAACATAAGGTTTATTCAGATCTGGACCAATTTCGAAATATGCATATGAGGACTTACCGGAATTGTTATATGTTGTTTCCGGCCTCATTTAAACTTGCCTTGATGTGTTGTTCTTGTTTGCATCATCTCTTGCCATGAGTAGCTTCATGTAGCTTTGTCAATCATCATGCTTGTTGTGCATCATGCCTTGTTCATGTGTGGTGTGTTTACCTATGTTGTGTGCTTCTTCTTGTTAGTTCCTGTTTCGTTGCGATCGTGAGGATTCGTTCGTCTACGGTTGGTTCGGCTTCATCCGTTCGTCTTCTTCATGGACTCGTTCTTCTTCCTAGCGGGATTTCAGGCAAGATGACCGCTACCCTGGATCTCACTACTATCATTGCTATGCTAGTTGTTTCGTTCTATCGCTATGCTGCGCTACCTATCACCTGTTTATCAAGCCATCCCAAATTGCCATGAACCTCTAACCTTTGACACCCTTCCTAGCGAACCGTTGTTTGGCTATGTTACCGCTTTGCTCAGCCCCTCTTATAGCGTTGCTAGTTGCAGGTGAAGTTGAAGATTTCTCCATGGTGGACAGGGTTATGTTGGGATATCACAATATCTCTTATTTTATTAATGCATCTATATACTTGGTAAAGGGTGGAAGGCTCGGCCTTATGCCTGGTGTTTTGTTCCACTCTTTCCGCCCTAGTTTCCGTCATACCGGTGTTATGTTCCCGGATTTTGCGTTCCTTACGCGGTCGGGTGATTTATGGGATCCCCCCTGACAGTTCGCTTTGAATAAAACTTGTCCAGCAAGGCCCAACCTTGGTTTTACCATTTGCCTCACCACCACCTACTTTTTCCCTTGGAGTCGCTCTCTCGAGGGTCATCTTATTTTACCCCCCCGGGCCAGTGCTCGTCGTGAGTGTTGGTCCAAACCGTCAGCCACCGATGGCCACCAGGGGCAACTCTGGGCTCGCCTACCGAAAGTTTGGACAATCCGGTGTGCCCTAAGAACGAGATATGTGCAGCTCCTATCAGGATTTGTCGGCACATTCGGGCGGCTTTGCTGGTCTTGTTTTACCATTGTCGAAATGTCTTGTAAACCGGGATTGCGAGACTGATCGGGTCTTCCTGGGAGAAGGTCTATTCCTTCGTTGATCGCGAGAGCTTGTCATGGGCTAAGTTGGGACACCCCTGCAGGGTTTAAACTTTCGAGAGCCGTGCCCGCAGTTATGTGGCAGATGGGAATTTGTTAATGTCCAGTTGTAGATAACTTGACACATGATCCGAATTAAAACGCATCAACCGCGTGTGTAGCCGTGATGGTCTCTTCTCGGCGGAGTCCGGGAAGTGAACACGGTTTCTGGGTTATGTTTGACGTAAGTAGGTGTTCAGGATCACCTCTTGATCATTGCTAGATTCACGACCGTTCCTTTGTTTCTCTTCTCGCTCTCATTTGCGTATGTTAGCCACCATATATGCTTAGTCGCTGCTGCAACCTCACCACTTTACCCCTTCCTTTCCCATTAAGCTTTGCTAGTCTTGATACCCATGGTAATGGGATTGCTGAGTCCTCGTGGCTCACAGATTACTACAACAACAGTTGCAGGTACAGGTTATGCGACGATCTTGACGCGAGAGCGATGCTTGCTTGTTTTGGAGTTCTTCTTCTGCTTCTTCTTTGATCAGGGGATAGGTTCCAGGTCGGCAGCCTGGGCTAGCAGGGTGGATGTCGTTTGAGTTTCTGTTTGTGTTTCATCCGTAGACGGATGGTGCTCTGATGTATTGTGTTATTGTATTCATGTGGCATTGTATGCCTCTTGTATGTATCCCCACTATTATGTAATTGTTGATGTAATGATATCCACCTTGCAAAAGCGTTCCAATATGCGGGTCTATCCTTGGTGGGACCTTCGAGTTCCTTTTGGATAGGGTCGCATATTGGGCGTGACAAGTTGGTATCAGAGCCTCGACCGACCTTAGGAGCCCCCTTGATTGATCATGTAGTTTGGCCGTTGTTGAGTCTAGAAGAAAACTTTTTCGGAGTCTAGTTATATCGGAGAGTAGGAATTCTTTTTACTCCTTAGCCCCCTTCGTCGCTCTGGTGAGGAATCTTGACGTAGATGTTTTGAACTACTCCTCTTACTCTTCAAATTTTCTTTAGGTTCACGCAGTTTGGTTTTCCGATCGTTGTTCCTCAGCTTTTTATCCGGTGCAATTCTCGTCAAGTGACTCGAGCCTCTTCATCTTTGAGTTCAATCCTCAGTTGTTTTCTTTTCCCACCCGCCCTCCCTTCTTCTCGAATCCGGATTCTGTAATCGAGTATCCATCCTACTCGTGCGAAGTCTTTGCCTTCTTTTCTCAATGATTTTTAACCGGTGTTTTCTCTTCAAGCTATTCGTTGGTTCTCCCTTCCAGTTGCCTTTGTTTTCCCGCCCTCCCACCCTTTTTCTTCCCAGAGCCTAAGTCTGTTTCGAGCATCAATTTCTTTCATGCGGAACCTCTTCAGTCTTTCATAAATTATTTCAACTGGTGAATTCTCGTCTCGGTGGACATTCTTCATCTCTTTATCTCTCCGGTGGATTCAATTCTAGTTTTTTCAGGTTGATCATATTCTTTTCCTCGGCTCAAGTGTTTTCCCTGCTCGTTCGCCTCTCGCCAGTTAATCATTCCGGAGTTCAAGATATCTCAGGAGATTTGTCTGTGTTTGAATTAATTTGAGGTTGTCACCTCATTCAAATATTTCAATCATTCCGGTGCATCATCTACCTCTTCAACAATCCTTTCCAACGGTGTTATCTCTTCAGTGGCCCCTAACCCACAGGTCTTTTCCCAGGATCTTACCTGACTCTTATAATTCCCCCGGAGTTATTCTCAATTCTTTTCAAGTGTGACGTAAGAATGAGTTTCATCAGTCACATGCCTTCTCCAAGATTGCTTTCAAATTCTTTTCATTGTTGACTCAACCTCTCTGCTTTTCATTCTACCGGAGTACCTCAGTAATTTTGGTGGTGTTTCTCGTCGTCTTTTGAAGACCAAAGAAGAAGTTTTCTCTTTAATCTTGTCCATTCTCCCGGAGATTCGCGGTGCTAGCTCGATGTTATCCTATCAAATTGTTTATATTCATGCAAATTCTTTTCATCCATCCGGAGCATTTCAGGAGTTGCTTTCTCTCTCGATCATCCGGAGACCATCTTTTCGGAAGATTTCTTCATTCTAAGTTTTCCAAATTTGTTCTCCAATTATTCTATATTCGTGCCCTTCGTTCGTCTCAATATTCTTCCGGTGCTTCACTCAAGTGTTCTTTAATCAGCTCATGATCTCTTCGTTCTTTTGCATCTAAATCCCCTCTACCATATTTGTTCTTCTAATTCTTCCCGGTGATTCATTCTCTTTCGTCAGTCATTTTCGAATTCCTACGGTGGTTCTTTCAAGATTCTTTTCCTTGATTATCATATTAATTAATTCGTTCTTTTCAATCCTACCAGTGATTCATGAAGACCTTCTCAAGTTTGCGATATGTCACTTCTCAATCCTTTTCAAGAAGAATAAGTAGTTTGCATAATCCGTTGCTTGTCATCAATTTAATTTGATGAAGGATAAGCATACAATAAATCTTATTCTTATATCCTCCAAGTGAGTAATCCCTTCCTTCGGAGTTTGTTCCTGATGAATAAATTCTAGTTTCAAGTGTTTTCATCTTTTCTTTTCCGGAGTTCAAATTTCCTCGACCATCTCGTTGGAACCCCCATCTTAATCACCGCAAGGCTTTAATCTTATTCTTCCATCCTTCATTTCTATCTCATCATCTTTTGTCACCGGAGTTCTTCATGGTGGTTCGTCATGATTTAATTCATTCTTCAAGAGTTCATCAAGTATCATTCCATCCTCTCTAGCTCGTGTTCTATCCTTTCCTTGTTCAGCCGAAGTGCTGCCTAAATCCTTTCAGTCCTATCCGTTTCTTTTCTCATTCTAACTACTCCAGTTAGAACGAGTGGTTTCATAGCCTATCCGATTCCATGAGCTGTGATTCTCGTCATTCTCGTCATTCCCCTCTTCTTCTCGAGTGTTCTCGATTCTTTGCTTTTTTCTTGAGTTCTTGCTTCACCTCATCCCTTTTCCCTTCCGTCTCGGTCCTAAGATCTCGGGACGAGATCTCTTGTTAGTGGAGGAGTGTTGTAACGCCCCGGATTCGTTGCGCCTGGTGTCCGCCAGTTATTCGCCGTTGTTGCCATGTCATTTGCTTGCGTGTTGCATTTTATCATGTCATCATGTGCATTTCATTTTGCATACGTGTTCGTCTCATGCATCCGAGCCTTTTCCTCGTTGTCCGTTTTGCAATCCGGCGCTCCTATGTCCCCCGACGTCCCCTTCTTATCTCTTTTCTTGTGCGGGTGTTAAACTTTCTCGGAATGGACCGAGGCTTGCCAAGTGGCCTTGGTATAGCACCGATAGACCGCCTGTCAAGTTTCGTGCCATTTGGAGGTCATTTGATACTCCAACGGTTAACCGGGTAACTGTAAAGCCTCCTTCTCTTTGCAGCCCAACACCCCTTCCAAAGTGGCCCAAAACCCAGCAAACTCCCCTCCATGCTCTCGGTCGTTCGATCACGATCGCGTGGCCGAAAACCGCACCTCATCTGGACTCTCCTAGCTCCCTCTACCTATAAATTAGCCCCTCCCCCGAAATCCCGCAGTCCAAACCCTAAAAATTCTTCCCCGCGCCGCCGGACGCGTCCGTCCCCGGCCGGACATGTCCGCGCCGCCGCCCTCAGCGAATCGGGGGCCGCCACGTGGCCTGCCGCCGCCTCCCTCGCCGCCGGCCCGCGGAGCCCATCGCGGGCCCGTGCGGGCCCTCGCGCCGCCGCCGCCTGGCCCATCCGCCCGCCGCCGCGGCCCCCGCCGGCGCCCGCCGACGTCCGCCGCCTCCGCCGCCCCCGGCGCCGCGCGCCGCCGCCGCGGTCCGTCGCCGCCCGACTTCGCCCGAGCCTCCTCGGCCCGAGTCGCCGCCGGCCGCCGCCGTCATCGCCGGTGCCGCCCGCCTCCGCCGCCGATCCCGCGCCCGCAGGCCCCGCGCCGCGCGCCTCCCGCCGCCGGCCTGGGTCGCCGCCGCCGCGTCCCCTCGCCGGCTGCCGCGGCCCCCGCGCCGGAGCCGCGCCGCCCCGGCCCTCTCCGGCCTCCCCCGGCCATCTCCCTCGCCGGCCGCCTCCCCACCGCCAACTCCGGCGAGCCCGGCCCGCCTCGACCCGAGTCCCCAGATCCAGATCCATTTCGCGAGAGGGTAAAATTCCACTAAGTCCCGAATCTGTGACATAATCATGCCATGTTCATCGCATTGTATCTCTGCATCCGTAGCTCCGTTTCATGCGTGTAATATGTCAAATTGTTCGCCTCGATGAGTACTTCATTTCATCTCATTGTATCATTTTCATTTGAGCTCATCTTGATGCCCGAAATGCTGTTGGAAGAGTGCATATTGATGTTAATCTGGTGAAACTGTTATAACTTGTTCATTTGTCATTTTTGCCATGTTTGATGTGTGCATCCTATGAGGTTGATGTCTACATGTGTTTTAATCTATGCCATTCCATCTTTCCAGGGGTGTATGCCATGTATTTTTGTGATCAATGCGGTGACTAGCACAAGCATGCAAACTAGGCTTCGTGATATTGCTGATTTTAGTCCCTGTTCTGCTGTTATTTTGATGCCATGTAAACTTGGTGCTACAGAGAGATCCATGCATATTTTGAGATACTTCAGTAAGGGTGTTTTGAACATATGGTTATTGTCTATCCATTCATGCCCTTGTTTTCAATTATGGAGTAGCCTAGCATGTCATTTGAGTGCTCTACCTTTGCTTCAAAATGTTTCCTGGCAGATTGTTTACTTGTTATTCAATTTAGCCAAGGTTCCTATAGTTGATCCTTGCATGCTATGGACTTGTTCTTGACTTGGTTTGTTTCATAAACATGTCTTCTTGATGATGCTATGCTTATCTTGTCATGCAATGACTTGTGATGAGTGAATCGAGCTTGTTAAGTAGTGTACTTGCTGTTGCTGTTTTGCTAGGCTGAATCTGTTATTTCGTGAGGCTATATAAACATGTTGCTACTAATCATTCTATGCATAATCTGGAGATGTTCTATAAACATGTTTTGATCTACATGTTATGCCCTATCCATCCATGCCCCTGGTTGCATTTATAGCTTGCTGTAGATTGTTCATATCTTGCTCCAAAGTTGCTTGGTAATGTTGCTGTCAGCCTGTTAACATTAAGTTCCATGTTTCCATGATTGTTTGCTAGTGATCCATGCACCCTATGAACTTGCTCTTGCCAGGTTTAGCTTCATAAACATGTCTTCTTACTGTTGGTTGCCTTGCCATGCCATGTATTGCTCTGTGGTGAGTGGTTCAAGCTCACCAATATGCCTACTTATTGTTGTTCCTGCCATGTATGAATCTGTAATATAACTTGCCATGTTTACATGGGTGCCATCATTTCTTCTGATCCTTTTTGGCTCATGGTCAATAAGGGTCTTTTGATCTATGCTATTAGTAGATTCATGCCATGCCTTTGTTTGCCATGTTAAGTTCCTGTAACATATTGTTTGATAGATCTAAACATTGCAACCTGATGTTATTTCTGCTAAAGTCTGAAACTGTTATTATTTGCAATCTTACCATGTGTTTTGGAGGATGTTCTAGTTGTTTCTGGAGATAGATCAATGTTCATGTTTTGTTATGCTTTACCAGTACTTCATGCCCATGCCTTTTGTTCTTATGTTGGGGTGCTGTAGCATGTTGTTTTGATGCTTGCAATATGCCTAGTTGCTGTTATGGACAGATTGTTGCTATGACTTGTATAGTGTATGTGTTGCACCGATGCTCCGTTTCGAGTGTGCTCTATATGAAACTTGCCTGATTTTGCATGTAGTTTCATATTACCATGTTGCATCCTTGTTTTGGTGTGTTTGCTTGATGTTTGGGTGCATTTTGCATCAATGCCATGTTAAACTTGTTTTGCTCATATCTTCTAGGCCGTAGCTCCAAATCTAATGAACTTTATATGTAACTTGACTAGAATTTCGTGTAGATCATCTTGGTGCATCTTAACTTACTGTTTAACAACTTGAACATAAGGTTTATTCAGATCTGGACCAATTTCGAAATATGCGTATGAGGACTTACCGGAATTGTTATATGTTGTTTCCGGCCTCATTTAAACTTGCCTTGATGTGTTGTTCTTGTTTGCATCGTCTCTTGCCATGAGTAGCTTCATGTAGCTTTGTCATGCATCATGCTTGTTGTGCATCATGCCTTGTTCATGTGTGGTGTGTTTACCTATGTTGTGTGCTTCTTCTTGTTAGTTCCTGTTTCGTTGCGATCGTGAGGATTCGTTCGTCTACGGTTGGTTCGGCTTCATCCGTTCGTCTTCTTCATGGACTCGTTCTTCTTCCTAGCGGGATTTCAGGCAAGATGACCGCTACCCTGGATCTCACTACTATCATTGCTATGCTAGTTGTTTCGTTCTATCGCTATGCTGCGCTACCTATCACCTGTTTATCAAGCCATCCCAAATTGCCATGAACCTCTAACCTTTGACACCCTTCCTAGCGAACCGTTGTTTGGCTATGTTACCGCTTTGCTCAGCCCCTCTTATAGCGTTGCTAGTTGCAGGTGAAGTTGAAGATTTCTCCATGGTGGACAGGGTTATGTTGGGATATCACAATATCTCTTATTTTATTAATGCATCTATATACTTGGTAAAGGGTGGAAGGCTCGGCCTTATGCCTGGTGTTTTGTTCCACTCTTTCCGCCCTAGTTTCCATCATACCGGTGTTATGTTCCCGGATTTTGCGTTCCTTACGCGGTCGGGTGATTTATGGGACCCCACTGACAGTTCGCTTTGAATAAAACTTGTCCAGCAAGGCCCAACCTTGGTTTTACCATTTGCCTCACCACCACCTACTTTTTCCCTTGGGAGTCGCTCTCTCGAGGGTCATCTTATTTTACCCCCTGGGCCAGTGCTCGTCGTGAGTGTTGGTCCAAACCGTCAGCCGCCGGTGGCCACCAGGGGCAACTCTGGGCTCGCCTACCGGAAGTTTGGACAATCCGGTGTGCCCTGAGAACGAGATATGTGCAGCTCCTATCAGGATTTGTCGGCACATTCGGGCGGCTTTGCTGTTCTTGTTTTACCATTGTCGAAATATCTTGTAAACCGGGATTCCGAGACTGATCGGGTCTTCCTGGGAGAAGGTCTATTCCTTCGTTGATCGCGAGAGATTGTCATGGGCTAAGTTGGGACACCCCTGCAGGGTTTAAACTTTCGAGAGCCGTGCCCGTGGTTATGTGGCAGATGGGAATTTGTTAATGTCCGGTTGTAGATAACTTGACACCTGATCCGAATTAAAACGCATCAACCGCGTGTGTAGCCGTGATGGTCTCTTCTCGGCGGAGTCCGGGAAGTGAACACAGTTTCTGGGTTATGTTTTATGTAAGTAGGTGTTCAGGATCACCTCTTGATCATTGCTAGCTTCACGACCGTTCCTTTGTTTCTCTTCTCGCTCTCATTTGCGTATGTTAGCCACCATATATGCTTAGTCGCTGCTGCAACCTCACCACTTTACCCATTCCTTTCCCATTAAGCTTTGCTAGTCTTGATACCCATGGTAATGGGATTGCTGAGTCCTCGTGGCTCACAGATTACTACAACAATAGTTGCAGGTACAGGTTATGCGATGATCTTGACGCGAGAGCGATGCTTGCTTGTTTTGGAGTTCTTCTTCTGCTTCTTCTTTGATCAGGGGATAGGTTCCAGGTCGGCAGCCTAGGCTAGCAGGGTGGATGTCGTTTGAGTTTCTGTTTGTGTTTCATCCATAGACGGATGGTGCTCTGATGTATTGTGTTGTTGTATTCATGTGGCATTGTATGCCTCTTGTATGTATCCCCACTATTATGTAATCGTTGATGTAATGATATCCACCTTGCAAAAGCGTTCCAATATGCGGGTCTATCCTTGGTGGGACCCTCGAGTTCCTTTTGGATAGGGTCGCATATTGGGCGTGACACCTGGCTGGCGGAGGCTCGTTTGGCAACCTCTCCGGACACAGTCCGGCGAGCGCTCTTTTTCCTGAAAAGATCACGAGCGTTAGCATGCCTTCCAGGAATCTTTCCTTGAAACACGGTGGCGCGCCATACCATTGCGGCGACGTCTCAATCCGCGCCGCACTTCCTGACATTTTTAAAAATTCATAACCGACATCTGGCGCACAAGTAGCACCACAAGGATGGTGATCTGGACACATTCCTAGCGGGTGTTATCTGAACGAATATGGATAGGTCACACAAGGATGGGTGATTTGGACAAGTCCCTAGTAAGCCTCTACTAGACTAGCTCGTTGATCAAAGATGGTTAAGGTTTTCTAACCATAGACATGAGTTTTTATTTGATAACGGGATCATATCATTAGGAGAATGATGTGATGGACTAGACCCAACCATAAGCTTAGCATCAGATCGTTTAAGTTATTTGCTAGCTTTCTTCATGTCAAGTATCTATTCCTTCAACCATGAGATCATGCAACTCCCGGATACCAGAGGAATACCTTATGTGCTATCAAACACCACTTCGTAACTGGGTGATCATAAAGGTGCTCTACAAGTATCCTGAGGGTGTCTATTGGGTTGGCATGGATCAAGACTAGGATTTGTCACTCCGTTTGACGGAGAGGTATCTCTGGGCCTGATACGTCTTCAACGTATCTACTTTTCCTAACGCTTTTGCTCTAGTTTTGGACTCTAATTTGCATGATTTGGATGAAACTTACCCGGAATGACGTTGTCTTCAGCAGAACTACCTTGGTGTTGTTTTCGTGCAGAAATAGAAGTTCTCGAATTTGGATGAAACATTTTGGAGAATTATTTCAGAATATATAAAAATTACCAGAATCAAGAACCACCAGAGGGGTGTCGGTGTCAAAACCTGCAGATCTCGAGTAGGGGGGCCCAAGCTGTACGTCTAAGGATTGATGACAACAATGGACAAAGGACACAATGTTCACCCAGGTTCGGGCCCTATTAATGGAGGTAAAACCCTACTCATGCTTGTTTATATTCGAAGGGTATAGGGGTTACAAGAGTTGATCTACCATGAGATCGTAATGGCTAAACCCTAGCTTGGCTAGCCTAGTAATGTTATGATCCTGCCTCCGGTCTAAAACCCTCCGGTTTATATAGACACCGGAGGGGCTTAGGGTTGTACAAAGTCGGTTTAACAGAAAGGATTCAGTATATTCGGACACCTAAACTTGCCGTTCACGCATCCGGGAGCTCTATCCGGACGCGAGAAGTGGTCTTCTTCCTTGTATCTTGACGGCCCATTAGTCCAGCCCATATCCAATAGACAGGACGTCCAAGGACCCCTTAATACAGGACTCCCTCAGTAGCCCCTGAACCAGTCTTCAATGATGACGTGTTCAACGCGCAGATTGTCTTCGACATTGCAAGGCAGGTTCCACTCCTTGAGCTATATCTATGTTTCACAAGGGAACTGTATCTGGCTCTGCATAGTTAACACAACCCTTAGCCAAGTGAGTGTGGGCGATAGGGGGGGTCCTTCCCACACGACCCAGAAACCATCGGGGATAGGCCCTCCTGGCACACAAGCTGGCTCGTGTGCGATCGGGCGAGGCATCAAAACACAATTGTTCCCGTTCGTATGTACATCCCACACGATGAATCCCAAAGAAACATTTCCGCTCGTATGTATATCACACACAGTTTTGTGTGTGGAAACGTTTGTGCAAGGTGGCCTAACGCAAACAGTTCTCTGCCGGAAGCCGTATGTGATTGTTAGTTGATCGAACATGCCTACTTTCTAGAAACCATGTGTGTTGTTTGAGTTCATCGCCCACAGTGTTGTCTGAGTAACCGTCTACAATAGAAAACCCCAATAAGCAGGATAATTAGCGTATTATTGATAATCCATGTACTAATCAAATTGATATTTCTTATAAAAACACACCAGATATTTCATATCTGTAACAGCAACCAGGATTTCATAATCAAATTACATCAGATAGCTTTGGCAGTCAGTTCCGCCATTACACAATAGCACCAAGTTTCACATGCAACATCAAAAACGTTTGGAAAGTAGCATCATACACAGTAAATAGATAGATGAATCTCATCTTGGAAACTGCAGAAGCAGAAGGCAAATGTTGAGCCTTCCATGATGTTGAATGTCCTTGCAACTTTAGGACAGTGGCTATGGATAGTTGACCGCCCAACCTTCATCCTCTTCAACAAGACTTCAATATTGTACCGTGGGTGTTGAATGAATACCTCCCTCGCTCTTGGCCATGCAGGTGGTTTGGGAGGTAATCATCGGTTAACTGCTTTGGAAAGTACTGAAAACAAAGATATGCAAACAAGGTAAAAGAGTTAGTACCATCCTATAGTTGACTGATGGCGCAAGGGGTAAAAACAAGGTAAAAGAGTTAGTACCATCCTATAGTTGATTGATGTCTTCTTCATTGTGCAAACAAAGATCTTGCTGTTATTCTTCGCAAGTTTCTTCATCCTAACAATCTTTTTGAGTTTCTTAACTTGACTGATATTCATGGACATCTCATTTCCCCATATGCAAAATGGGTCGAATAGTGGGTCTAAGCCTCTGATAGCAGGACCTACATGTGCAAGACGCCAAGACCAAATTGTAAGAAACCTAAATATTAGAAGATTCCTACAACTGCACAATAATGTGCTATTAGCCAAAGGACCATGCTTGAACAAACCTCGGTGGTAAACCGCGGTGTCTCCCATTGTTTCCCTGCAACACACATAAGGAAGATCTTGATCAAGTTAACTGAGAGTTGTCATCCTATTAGTAGAATATGTATTGAGTACAGCCAAATTCGATTTATTTCACATGAATAACAATACAAAATTGTACCCACAGCAAATGAAAATCAAATTGCAGAACTGAACCAAACAGTTAAATGGACAATAGACCAAATGAACCGAAATAGTTAACTAAGCACGACATTGCGGAATAGAAACATGTACTAGAAGATAAGACAGTTAACAAAACAAAGGATGCTTGAGAACACTACTACGAAATGTAGCAACTGTTGGACCAAACTATTAACTGAACATTACATTTCATAGGACCAAAGTGTTAACTGAACATTACATTTCAGAGGACCAAACTATAAACTGAACATCAGATTGCATATTAACATTACAAAGGACAAATCACTAGAAGACATTGGCGGTGGCCTCGAGAAAACATCACGAGCTGTATTTTAAAGTAGACAACCGCATGGCGGTGTCGATGGTGGCCTCGAAGATGAGGTGCTCCTCCAAGATCTGGCGGTCGACACGCATGGCAGCCATAGTGACCTCGTGCACGCGTGCGACCGCGATTTGCTTCTTCGCTACCAGATACTATTGAGCTCCACGTTATACTGCGTCCAAAATGGCTATGGGCGGCGCTTAATTGGAGGAGGGGGTAGTGATTTCGGAGGAAGGTGTCACGCCGTCGGTCGGGGCATGTGGGACGGGAAAGGAGGAGGATGGTGTGGGTGGGGTGTGCATTACCTGACCATATCGACGAGGCCGCGCAGCAAGAAGAAGGGTCGGCGGCGAGGAGGACGCACATCAAGAAGAAGGGTCGCCGGTGAGGAGGCGCCCCTGCAAGAAGAAGGGTCACCGGTGAGGAGGCTGCGCTGCAAGAAGAAGGGTAGCCGATGAGGAGGCAGTGCTGCAAGAAGAAGGGTCGACTGTGAGGAGGTTGAGCTGCCAGTAAGCAGCAGTGAAGGTTTGAACTTGGAATGCAAGGAGGAACAGTGGAAATGTGGCTTTTGATGGGAGGGAGGGGGCGGGGAGATATTTCCGCGGTGGAAATTTTTTTTCGCTCGGTGCCGCGAGAAACTGGCACGCAAGTGTGGTTCAAGCGGGGGCGGTGGACTGTAGACAATGAAGCTTCCTACGTAAGCCAGACAAGACAGTGCGCTAAGATATTTTATATCGCATACCACATGATTCTTTGTAGTAAACTATTTGTGGTATACCTGATTTTTTCATTATGTTTTGAAAGGCAAAATGATGTTACAGAGGGAAAGGACGGTGTTTGAATTGCTAGAACATTTATGTACAGTGAACAAGCAACTACATGAGTGTCGTGTTTAAATTTGGAATTATTTTGGGTTCGTTTGGCATTTTTATGGATTAGTTGAGTTTCTCGGCATTTAATGTGCATAATTTAAATTTGAACTACAAGCACGTGCTCCAGTGCCCCAAAGTTTGTTGAAAAATCACATCTATGTCTTTGGGTGAATTTATAGGTCCCATGTAAGAAATGGGAATGAAATTCAAACATCTGGGCGTCGTGGCTCGGTAACATTGAGAAACTTGGTTTTTAAATTCCTGGAAATTCAAAACTCGCTTGAGAATCATGAAACTTGGCATGGTTTCATGTCATGGCACCAACATGTTGTGGTAAAAAAGTTGGCCGCATTTGGACAAGTTTTTGGTATAAGCTTCTTGCAAACTGGAGCTTCTCTCGAGAAGACTTGTGGTTCCCGAGGGGGACGTGTCACCTTTGCGTTCGAATTGATATACGCTGCCTCCCCCCTTATTTTTTTACAGAGGCAACATAGAACTATATGAGTGCCGTGTTAAAATTTGGAATTATTCCGGGTTCGTTTGGACTTTCTTATACATTACTTGAATTCCTGGTGATTTAATATGCATAATTCAAATTTGAACTACAAGGACATGCTCCAATGCACCAAAGTTGGTTGAAAAGTCACATGTATCTCCTTGGATGAATTTCTAGGTCCCATGTAAGAAATGGGAATGAAATTCAAACATCTGGGCGTCATGGCTCGGCCGGAAAGATTGAGAAACTTGGGTTTTCAATTCATGTAAATCCAAAACATGCCTGAAAATCATGAAACTTGGCATGGTGTCATGACATGGCACCAACATGCTGTGATATTTTTTGGCCGAATTGGGCAAGCTTTGGAATAAGCTTCTTGCAAACTGGAGCTTCTCTCAAGAAGGCTCGTGGTTTCGAGAGGAACGTGTCACCTTTGTGTGCGAAACAACATACGTACACTGCCTTCTCCCACCTTAATTTTTTTCACAAGCAGATTAGACCAAATAGAAGTATTGTGCTATTTTTTTAATTATTGTGAGTTTGTTTGGCCTTTTTATACATTAATTGAATTTCTGGTCATTTAATGTGCATAATTCAAATTTGAACTACAAACACATGCTCTAGTGCACCAAAGTTGGTTGAAAAATCACATGTGTGTCCTTGGGTGAATTTCAAGGTCCCATGCAAGAAATGAGAATGAAATTCAAACATCTGGGCGTTATGGCTCGGCCGGAAAGATTGAGAAACTTGGTTTTTTAGTTCATGTAAATCCAAAACACACCCAAAAATAATGAAACTTGGCATGGTGTCATGACATGGCACCAACATGTTCTGGTAATTTTTTTGGAGGATTTGGGACAAGCTTTGGTATAAACTTCTTGCAAACCAAAGCTTCTCTCAAGAAGGCTCGTGGTTCCAAGAGGGAACATGTCACCTCCGTGTGCGAAACGATATATGTACACTACCTTCTCCCACCTTAATTTATATACACAGGCAGATTAGACCAACTATCATGCTAAATTTTGGAATGATTCCATGTTTGTTTGGCCTTTTTTATACATTAATTGAATTTATAGGCATTTAATGTGCATAATTCGAATTTGAACTACAAGCACATGCTCCAATGCACCAAAGTTGGTTGAAAAATCACATGTGTGTCCTTGGGTGAATTTCTAGGTCCCATGCAAGAAAGGGGAATGAAATTCAAACATCTGGGCGTCATGGCTCGGCCGGAAAGATTGAAAAACTTGTTTTTTTAATTCATGTAAATCCAAAACACGCCTGAAAATTATGAAACTTGCATGGTGTCATGACATGGCACCAACATACTGCGGTAATTTTTTTGGCCGAATTGGGACAAGCTTTGGTATAAGCTTCTTGCAAACCGGAGCTTCTCTCAAGAAGGCTCGTGGTTCTGAGAGGGAGCAAGTCAGCTCCGTGTGCGAAATGACATACATACACTGCCTTCTCCTGCCTTAGTTTGTTTACACAGGAAGATTAGACCAAATAGAAGTATCGTGCTAAATTTTGGAATTATTCTGGATTCGTTTGGCCTTTTTTATACATTAATTGAATTTCTAGGCATTTAATGTGCATAATTCAAATTTGAACTACAAGCACATGCTCCAGTGCACCAAAGTTGGTTGAAAAATCACATGTATGTCCTTGGGTGAATTTCTAGGTCCCATGCAAGAAATGAGAATGAAATTCAAACATCTGGGCATCGTGGCTCGGCCGGAAAGATTGATAAACTTCATTTTTTAATTCCTGTAAATCCAAAACACGCCTGAAAATCATGAAACTTGGCATGGTGTCATGACATGGCACCAACGTGCTGTGGTAATTTTTCTGTCCAATTTGCGAAGGCGCACATATTAAGAATCAACAAAGTCATTTTGGAGGAAGTGTTCTCACGTTACAAATCGGAAACACAACTATTATTGAAACCATGGGCATTCTACGTATGAATTACGTGCAACCACACACCCTTTTTATTGCCTAGGAGGTGTCATGCGGGGTAGCTATTTGAGTATGGGAGGCGTGCGATCAGACCCCTGCGCGTGCTCATCGGGAGGAGAGACCTTTGACCTCTATCTGCCGCACACCTCCCTCCCAACATCTCCATTAATGGCGCCCGAGCCCCTGTTTCACGGTGTGGCTATGTCTCACTAGACTGAGATTTAAGAGAGAAAAGTGAAAATCTGAAAAGAAAGTTTTGCACGGATCTTGATGTAAGATCCGACGGACCTATATAGCATCGACTGCGACTTATAGCAAGCATGATGAATATAAGGACAATGACAGTGGATAATAATTGTCTTACATATCTAGGAAGATAACTAAAAAAGCCACATGCGGCTACGCCAGAAATACACAAGGGCAAAAGAAGAAGGAAGACGCATACAACGATCTAGCTCGCTGATCTCTACTTTCTTGATGCGCTGCAGGTCGCGAAGACTAGTTCTCGCTGCGAGTGGTGATGATCTATTTCATCAGTTTCATGTCCTTAATACACTGCTCGGAAGCAACCACGGATTCATCCACCAGCCTTTCACGCTCGATGCGGAGCATGACATTCTCATCCATAAGTTTCTTGAAGATGACGCCCATCCTCTTCAACAAGGCAGCGGTCTCCTTCGCCTGCTCCGCCCTTCCAGCGATCTTTGCCCTCAGCAGGTCGCGCTCGGCCCGGAGTTGTTCAAACAAGGCATTCAACTCTTCCTGCAGCTTCATCCAGCCGGAGATTTGATCCTTTTGGCTATGGACGATCGCATGCATGCGCCTGTAAGAGTCCTCGCCTGCCTGCGGGAGATTTTCCTAGGCCACCACGACACGGGAGGACATCTCTGCTGCATTCACAACGCGGCAGGACATCTCTGCTTCTTTCGCGGCGCGACCAGACTAGTCTGCTGCATTGGCGGCGTGGCGGGACCTCCGTGCTGCTTCGGCAGCGTGGCGAGACCTCCATGCTGCTTTGATGGTGCGGCGGGACATGTCGGCTGCTTTCGCGGCTAAGCGGGACATCTCTCGTGCTTCCGCTTCCATGCTCGCCTCTCCGTGGTGGTAATCTCTTGACCGAGAACTCAGTCTGGCCATGGCAGACGCAAGAGAACGATGCTGAATGACTTGTTTGCTTTTGTGGATGAGGAGTTGAGGAAGGAATGTGTAGTCATCTTGGCATAGTACAGTATTTATAACCGAGTACTAATACGCTCCTAAGTGGGAAACCATTTAGGTTTTGATCGGTGTGAACATGTTTGCAATTTTGGAAGGTGATGGGACGCAGGCTCAAAATTTATTAATGGTTCTATAATTTCTAAGTGCGGCACTACTCCCAGACGGCGTAACGTGGGCACGCTTTCTCGGCCGCATATGTGGCATTTGGTGCACTGCAATAGGCAATGTCAGCACATGTCTTGTTGCAAGAACCGTGCGCGCTCATAATTACCATCGTCCATGCTTCTTTTAATTAGAATGTGAGCCCATTGAGCGTACACACGTTGATCTGTCTAACTGTTTTTGTTTGTTGTGGCTAATCACAAACAATTCATCCATGTGAAGAGTATGCCATCAATCACACACACCTTTGATCTGCCTGACCGTTTCTGTTCTGTTGCCTAATCGCAAACAGTTAATCCTTCTGAAGCGTATGCCCTCAATCGCACACACCTTTATCTAGTTGTCCGTTTCTGTTGTTCCGCCTCATCACAAATAGTTAATCCGATTGAAATGTATGTCGTATATCGCACACGCCTTCATCTGGCTGCTCGTTTCTGTTCTTCTTCCTCATCGCAAACACTTCATTGAACTGAACCATATGCCGTGCATCGCACACGCAACTAAAATCTGAACCGTGTTTGATGCATCCATCATCACAAACGTTTTCCACATTTTTGACGGTTTCCTTACACCACCGTTTGCGATTATTGCATCGCACCCAATTTCTCGAAGGATCTTTGATCGTAGTGTTGCGTTAGCAGCATCCTGCAGTAGTGTGTCAAAACAGAGAACGTGCCCACTTATTACGGGATTGCTCATCAATAAGACTAGGGTAATCCAACCGTTTATGGCGCATGCCCATGTTGGGAACAAGCGAGTTTCAAGGCATAAGTGGGGGGACGGTTGGTATTTTTACCGCCTATAGAAGGCAATAGATCTCTCCTTTCTCCCCCACGCCTTCTTCCAGCTCCTGCCTTCCCAATCTTTCAAGCTCCAGCGCCCGAAAGAAAAAAGTTCTCATCTTCCTCACCGCCACCACCCTCTCCAACCATGGCCGGATCCGGCTCCAAGGGCAAGTGGGAGGCCTCCTCCATCACGGAGAAGTAGATAAAGGATCTCCAGAGTGCGGGATACCAGCTGCAACCATCACGCACAGGCTCCCTACCAAGGGTTAGATCATCCCCACCCCGGAGCCCGGTGAAAGGGTAGTCTACCTCCCCCATTTCCTTAGAGTGTTAGGTTTTCCACTCCATCCCTTCGTCCGGGGACTCATGTTCTGTTACGGGCTAGATTTCCATGATCTAGCCCCAAACTCTTTCCTCCACATCTCGATGTTTATCGTCGTGTGTGAGGCTTTACTCCACATCCCCCCACACTGTTGGGGAACACGGTAATTTCAAAATTTTCGACGATCACGCAAGATCTATCAAGGTGATGCATAGCAACGAGAGGGGAGAGTGCGTCCACGCATCCTCGTAGACCGGAAGCGGAAGCGTTTCAATAACGCGGTTGATGTAGTCGAACTTCTTCGCGATCCAACTGATCAAGTACCGAACACACATCACCTCCGCATTCGGCACACGTTCAGCTCAGTGACGTCCCTCATGCTCTTGATCCAGTTTAGGACGAGGGTGAGTTCTGTTAGCACGACGGCGTTGCGACGGTGATGATGATGCTATCGGCGTAGGGCTTCGCCTAAGCTCTACGATGGTATGATCGAGGTGTGTAACTGTGGAGGGGGGCACCACACACGGTTGCGAGAGAAACTTGTGTGTTCTAGGGTGTCCCCCCTGCCCCCGTATATAAAGGAGCAGGGGGGAGGCCAGCCGACCCCTGTAGGCGCACCTGGGAGAGAGGAGTCCTACTAGGACTCCAAGTCCTAGTAGGAGTCCACCTCCCGGGAGAGGGGGAAGGAAGGAAAGGGAGAGGGAGCAGGAAAGGGGGGGCGCCGCCCCCCTTCCCTAGTCCAATTCGGACCAAAGGGGGAGGGGGCGTGCGGCCTGCCCTAGCCGGCCCTCTCTCTCTCTCCACTAAGGCCCAATGTGGCCCATTAGTTCCCCGGGGGGTTCCGGTAACCCCTCCGGCACTCTGGTTTTATCCGAAACTTTCCGGAACACTTCCGACGTCCGAATATAGCCGCAATATATCAATCTTTATGTCTCGACCATTTCGAGACTCCTCGTCTCGTCCGTGATCTCATCCGGGACTCCAAAAAAACTTCGGTCATCAAAAACTCATAACTCATAATACATATCGTCATCGAACGTTAAAGCGTGCAGACCCTATGGATTCGAGAACTATGCAGACATGACCGAGACTCATCTCCGGTCAATAACCAATAGTGGAACATGTATGCTCATATTGGCTACTACATACTCTACGAAGATCTTTATCGGTCAAACCGCATAACAACATACGTTGTTCCCATTGTCATCGATATGTTACTTGCTCGAGATTCGATCGCCGATATCACCATACCTAGTTCAATCTCGTTACCGGCAAGTCTCTTTATTTGTTCCGTAATACTTCATCCCGTAAATAACTCATTAGTCACAATGCTTGCAAGGCTTGTAGTGATGAGTATTACCGAGAGGGCCTAGAGATACCTCTCCGAAACACGGAGTGACAAATCCTAATCTTGATCTATGCCAACCCAACAAACACATTCGGAGACACCTGTAGAGCATCTTTATAATCACCCATTTACATTGTGACATTTGATAGCAAACAAGGTGTTCCTCCGGTATTCAGGAGTTGCATAATCTCATAGTTCGAGGAACATGTATACGTCATGAAGAAAGCAGTAGCAATAAAACAGTAACGATCATAATGCTAAGCTAATGGATGGGTCATGTCCATCACATCATTCTCCTAATGATGTGATCCCGTTCATCAAATGAAAACACATGTCTATGGTTAGGAAACATAACCATCTTTGATTAACGAGCTAGTCAAGTAGACGCATACTAGGGACAATATGTTTTGTCTATGTGTTCACACATGCACTAAGTTTATGGTTAATACAATTGTAGCATGAATAATAAACATTTATCATGAAATAAGGAAATAAACAATAACTTTATTATTGCCTCTAGGGCATATTTCCTTCACACACTTCGTTCTATGGCTGAAGATCTTCAATGTGAAGCCGAAGGTGGTTAACAGGCAGCATGCGGACTGCAGCGGGGCCATGATAAGCAAGCTTCCCAACGCCACATGGCCCAAGGGGGCCTTTGTTGAGACCGTCAAGGTCTGGCAACAAGAGTGGTTTTACATCACCGAGCCGCGCCATACTAACTGGGTGGCGATTCCGGAGTTTAGATCCGGACCCCCTACGAGGCTCACCTCGTGGAACGCCAAGGGCCTCGACTGGGGGTCCCAGACGGAGGCGCAAACACTACAGACGCGCATCACCAGCGTACTGGGCAAGAATGTTGGTCTCACCAATGTGGTGCAGATTATGCTCTTCCGCCGCATCCTCCCCTGCCAACGCCGGGCCTCCCCCATGTGGGAGTTCAATCCGGAGGGGTCATGGACCCCGGATTGATTCTTCGGGACAACGCACGAGGGGATATGGAAGTTGCTCTACAAGGCCCAGAAGAGCTGGCCCATGGAGTCCGAAGACGTCGGGATCGACATCACGAACCTAACCACCCCGATAAGTGTTAACCCTTCCGAAGACTGCTCCATTCATAGCTTTCAATATGAATCTTATTAGTCCTTTTCTTTAATAGGGCTAGACAAAGAAAGCGGAACGGATTAAGAGTTCAGCTCCGTTGCCCGAAGACACAACCACTCCCAAGCTGACGGAGATGCTGGTCCCGGCACCGTACCAGGCGCTGGAGAAGAAGGGCAAGGACGGGCCCCGCCGCAAAGGTCCTTCGGATACTATGTCCGGAGAGACCGAGCTCGTCTCCTCTCACGAGGAAGACGAAGACGAAGAGGAGGAGGAGAAGGAGGTGGAGAGCGACTTCCCTCGCAAGACAAGGAAGAAGAAGAGAACAACCTCTAAGAATTCGGAGGGAGCAAGGCTGAAGAGAGGGAAGATAACCCTCTCGGTTAGTTCGGACTCAGAGTCCGAACATAGCCCGAAGAGGGCCCACAGGGAGAAGCCCCTGATAACCCACAAGTGTAGGGGATCGCAATAGCTTTCGAGGGTAAAGTATTCAACCCAAATTTATTGATTCGACACAAGGGGAGCCAAAGAATATTCTTGAGTATTAGCAGTTGAGTTGTCAATTCAACCACACCTGGATAACTTAGTATCTGCAGCAGAGTATTTAGTAGCAAAGTAATATGATAATAAAGTTAACGGTAGCAAAAGTAATGTTTTTGGGTTTTGTAGTGATTGTAACAATAGCAATGGAAAAGTAAATAAGCGAAGCACAATATGTGAAAAGCTCGTAGGCATTGGATCAGTGATGGATAATTATGTCGAATGCGATTCGTCATGTAATAGCTATAACACAGGGTGACACAGAACTAGCTCCAATTCATCAATGTAATGTAGGCATGTATTCCGTAAATAGTCATACGTGCTTATGGAAAAGAACTTGCATGACATCTTTTGTCCTACCCTCCCGTGGCAGCGGGGTCCTAGCAGAAACTAAGGGATATTAAGGCCTCCTTTTAATAGAGAACTGGAACAAAGCATTAGCACTTAGTGAATACATGAACTCCTAAAACTACGGTCATCACCGAGAAGTATCCCAATTATTGTCACTTCGGGGTTGTCGGATCATAACACGTAATAGGTGACTATAGACTTGCAAGATAGGATCAAGAACACACATATATTCATGAAAACATAATAGGTTCAGATCTGAAATCATGGCACTCGGGCCCTAGTGACAAGCATTAAGCATAGCAAAGTCATAGCAACATCAATCTCAGAACATAGTGGATACTAGGGATCAAACCCTAACAAAACTAACTTGATTACATGGTAAATCTCATCCAACCCATCACCGTCCAGCAAGCCTACGATGGAATTACTCACGCACGGCGGTGAGCATCATGAAATTGGTGATGGAGGATGGTTGATGATGACAACGGCGACGAATCCCCCTCTCCGGAGCCCCGAACGTACTCCAGATCAGCCCTCCCGAGAGAGATTAGGGCTTGGTGGCGGCTCCGTATCGTAAAACGCGATGAAACTTTCTCTCTGATTTTTTTTCTCCACGAGACGGAATATATGGAGTTGGAGTTGAGGTCGGCGGAGCCTCAGGGGGCCCACGAGATAGGGAGGCGCGCCCAGGGGGGAGGGCACGCCCCCACCCTCGTGGACAGGGTGTGGGCCCCCTGGTCTTGATTCTTTCTCCAGTATTTTTTATATTTTCCAAAAAGTGCCTCCGAGGATTTTCAGGACATTCTGAGAACTTTTGTTTTCTACACATAAAACAACATCATGGCAGTTCTGCTGAAAACAGCGTCAGTTCGGGTTAGTTTCATTCAAATCATGCAAGTTAGAGTCCAAAACAAGGGCAAAAGTGTTTGGAAAAGTAGATATGTTGGAGACGTATCAACTCCCCCAAGCTTAAACCTTTGCTTGTCCTCAAGCAATTTAGTTGATAAACTGAAAGTGATAAAGAAAAACTTTTACAAACTCTGTTTGCTCTTGTTGTTGTAAACATGCAATGCCAGCATTCAGGTTTCAGCAAATATTATGAACTAACCATACTCACAATAATACCTCGGTGTCACAATTACTCATATCAATGGCATAATCAGCTAGCAAGCCATAATAATAAAACTCGGATGACAACACTTTCTCAAAACAATCATAACATGATATAACAAAATGGTATCTCGCTAGCCCTTTCTGAGACCGCAAAACATAAATGCAGAGCACCTTTAAAGATCAAGGGCTGACTAAACATTGTAATTCATGGTAAAAGAGATCCAGTCAAGTCATACCCAATATAAACCAATGATAATGAATGCAAATGACAGCGTGCTCTCCAAGGGGTGCTTTTTAATAAGAAGGTGATGACTCAACATAAAGTTAAATGGATAGGCCCTTCGCAAAGGGAAGCAGGGATTTGTAGAGGTGCCAGAGCTCGATTTTAAAATAGAGATTGAATAACATTTTGAGCGGCATACTTTCACAGTCAACGCAACAACTATGAGATGGCTGTATCTTCCATACTACATGCATTATAGGCTTTTCCCAAACAGAATGGTAAAGGTTTATACTCCCCCAACCACCAACAAGCATCAATCCATGGCTTGCTCGAAACAACGAGTGCCTCCAACTAACAACAGCCCTGGGGGAGTTTTTTTAATTATATTGATTTGCTTTGATCTATTTGGATCATGAGACTGGGCATCCCAGTTACTGGCCCTTTCTCGTGAATGAGGAGCAGAGTCCACTCCTCTTGAGAATAACCAACCTAGCATGGAAGATATAGGCAGCCCTAGTCAAAACATCAGCTGCTTGAGCATACAAAACAGAATTTCATTTGAAGGTTTGGAGTTTGGCACATACAAATTTACTTGGAACGGCAGATAGATACCGCATATAGGAAGGTATGATGGACTCATATGGAATAACTTTGGGGTTTAAGGAGTTTGGATGCACAAGCAGTATTCCCGCTTAGTACATGTGAGGGCTAGGAAAAGACTGGGAAACGACCAACTGAGAGAGCGACAACAGTCATGAACATGCATTAAAATTAATTCACACCAAGTACAAGCATGAGTAGGATAGAATCTACCATGAACATCAATATCATGAATGCTATGTTGATTTGTTTCAACTACATGCGTGAACATGTGCCAAGTCGAGTCACTCAATTCATTCAAAGGAGGATACCATCCCATCATACCACATCATAATCATTCTAATAGCATGTTGGCACGCAAGGTAAACCATTATAACCCATAGCTAATCAAGCATGGCACAAGCAACTATAATCTCTAAATGTCATTGCAAAGTGTTTACTTCATAATAAGCTGAATAAGGAATGATGAACTCATCATATTTACAAAAACAAGAGAGGTCGAGTTCATACCAACTTTTCTCATCTCAATCAGTCCATCATATATCGTCATTATTGCCTTTCACTCGCACGACCGAACGATGTGTATAATAATAATAGTGCACGTGCATTGGACTAAGCTGGAATCTGCAAGCATTCAACTCAAGAGAGAAGACAAGGTAATATGGGCTCTAAATTAAATAAACAAGTATGCATATGAGAGCCACTAAGCATTTTCAATATGATCTTCTACTCTCTACCCCCAAAGGAAAGAAAAGAAAATAAAACTATTTACACGGGAAAGCTGCCAACAAGCAAAAAGAAGAACGAGAAACCTTTTTAGGTTTCATTTTAATTACTACTACAAGCATGGAAATTAAACTAACTAATTTTTTTTGGTTTTTCTTAAGGTTTATCAAACACACAAGAAGAAAACTAGAAAAAGGAATTTAAACTAGCATGGATAATACAATGAAAGAGTATGAGCACCGACGACTAGTGTGTGAACATAAATGTAAAGTCGGTGAGGAATACGTACTCCCCCAAGCTTAGGCTTTTGGCCTAGGTTGGTCTAATACCAAGGACCGCTGCTACTCTCCCCGGTGTACTGAGAGGTGTAATCAGGATACCACAGGCTGGCCATCTCCGGATCCCACTGGTAAGATGATGCACAATAAGGGTCCAGTTCAGGTTCCGGCTCAGGTTCAGGTTCTGGAGTGGATGCTTGGCCTCGATGAGCGTACACTGCTTCCGGTGTAACAAGAAAATTATCTGCAATCAAATCAAACAACAGAGGCGCAGGCAAAATAATAGTCTCATTGTGTTTCTTATTAAATCTAAGGTTATACAATAGCATCTTCTCTTTGTTGTCAACAACAAACGCGTGTGCTACCATGCTCTTGTAATCTCCAAATATGGGGCCTTTTGTACGATTCAGGCTTAGCCATTTAGCAATGACGGCACCCATACTAAAACTATTGTCTCCAAACAAGGCATGTTGAAGAATGATAATATCAGGATCATTAAAGTTTCCACTATTTCCATGACCAATCAAGCATCTACTAGCAAATATGGCAAAGTAGCGTAAAACAGGAAAGTGTATGCTAGAGATTTTCACATCGGAACCCTTCTTTGAATCCTCTACAGTGATAATGTTAACAAAGCCATCCACATCTTTATGGTCGGGTTCCTCTAATTCTCCCTCAAAGGGTATCCTACATACCATGCAAAAATCACGTAAAGACATTTCTCTGAATTCATCATATAAATGAAATGATACTGAAGGCGGTGACTTCTTAGGATAATAATAAAATTTTTGCATGAAAGTATTGGTACGTAAGAGATACTGATCGATCCGGTCGTGGAGGAAATCGGTGAGGTCTGCATTCTCGATCAAAGAATAAAAATCTTCATGAATTCCATCTTCTTTCAAGAAATTATCACATGGCCATTCACACGGCCGTACTTCCGCTAGGCGAGGAAGATTATACTTGCCTTTTTCCTTCTCTTTAGCTTGTTTTTCCTGAGAGCCTTGGCTAGAAGAGCCCCTTAAAAATCTCCTTAAAATTTTCTGAAAATTTCTGAAATTTTAGTAACTTCAAAATAAAAGTGAATAAAACTAAACAAGATTGGTAGCAACTACTCCTACGAGTGCCTAGAGCCTATATCATGCATTAGAATTACTGGGACCTCATAAATTTAACATGCAAGCTCAAGAACAGGGTCACCTATGCAGCAAAATTTTGCAATGAATAAAGCACTAGAACAAAAACTAATTGGACCAATGGAGGAGTCACATACCAAGCAATAATCTCCCAAAGCAGTTTTTGTGAAAGGAGCTTTGAGCAAGGAGATCGAAAATCACAGCAAAATGAGCTAGAACTCGTGCTTGAGATGGATGGGGATTTTTTTGGGAAGAATATGGAGTGTGTGGGTGCTGGCATAAGTGGAGGGGGGTCACCAGGGGGCTACGAGACAGGGGGGCGCGCCCAGGGGGGTGGGCACGCCCTCCACTCTCGTGGCCTGGTGCTTGCCCCTCCTAAAGTGATTTCAGTGCCTAAAATCCTTAAATATTCCATAAAAAATCATACTAAATTTGCAGGGCATTTGGAGCACTTTTATTTACGAGATATTTTTTATTGCACGGGTAATTCAGAAAATAGACGAATAATACTATTTTTGGTTTATTTATTAAAAAACAGAAAGTAAAAAGAGGGTACAGAAGGTTGTGCCTTCTAGTTTCATCCATCTCATGATCATCAAAATGAATCCACTAACAAGGTTGATCAAATCTTGTTAACAAGCTCATTCCGAATAACACGGAACCGGAGAAATTTCGAATAACACTAAGTTACCTCAACGGGGATATGAAAATCCCCAACAATAAGAATATCAAACTTTTTCTCGACAGTAGGGAGAGGAAATTCAAAACCTCCAATAATAATAGTTGGAACTTTTCCAATAGAATTGATGCTATGAACTTGAGATTGTTTCCTCGGAAAGTGTACCGTATGCTCATTACCATTAACATGAAAAGTGACATTGCCTTTGTTGCAATCAATAACAGCCCCTGCAGTATTCAAAAAAGGTCTACCAAGGATAATCGACATACTATCGTCCTCGGGAATATCAAGAATGACAAAGTCCATTAAGATAGTGACATTTTCATCCACAACAGGCACATCCTCACAAATACCGATATGTATGGCAGTTGATTTATCAGCCATTTGCAAAGATATTTCAGTAGGTGTCAACTTATTGTCGGTGTACTAAAGTAGGGGTACCTTAGTATCCCGAACTTGTGCACGGGCAGTCGCAGCGTCCCGCGGCAAGGCTTGCCGGGTGCCCACCAAGGTCCTCCGTGGCTCCTCTGGAGCCATTCAAGAACAAAGTGTCTAAGCTGAGAAGACAAGGCCCCGGCAAGAGGACCTTGCCGGGAAGGTCAAGGCCCCGGCAAGAGGAGCTTGCCAGGAAGGCCAACCAAAGCATTTCGAGGAACTTGCCGCGTCCCGGCAAGGCCCGGTGAGCGACAAGCTTACGGACGCGACAAGGCGCTTGCCGCGGCAAAGCTATCACTTTGCACCCGTGCTCCAGCACATCCACCAACGTGTCGCCCTGGGGCCTTTCCAGGCGCGCGTGGCAGGAAGCTGTGCAGCTAGCGGTGCGAGGTGGCGAGCAGAGATGACAGGATGACCATCGTGGCAAGCGGTGGCGCCCCTGACGGTCCTTTTCTGCACTGTTTGGGCGATACAGACGGGCATTAAATGCTTTTGTCCCCCGCTATCAGAGTTAGGTAGGGTACACTGTACAAGTAGTTGTACCAACCACTCTTTTTACATTTTTACCCTCGCTTATGTTGCCACCTGTCGGTGACCCCTTGAGCATATAAAAGGAGGCCCATGCGCAACATAGAGGGGATTCGAAGCATTCGAAACCAGAAAACACTCACACTCTCGAGCAAGAGCTGAATACAATCCGACAAGCAGCAGTAGGAGTATTATCTCTCCGGAGAGCTCCGAAGCTGGGTAAAAATTGCTCGCGTGCTCCGCCTCGATCCGCTCTTCGTGCGGCCTCCGTCCCCCGCCGGACCGAAAAGGGTCCCTGCCCCATAGGTGTTCGTTCCCACGACATCTTTGGCGCACCAGGTAGGGGGCGTCGAGTTTGTGTGAACCTGATCCAGCGTTCACGCGAGCCAGATCTTCGTCATCTTCATCGACATGCCACCGAAGAAGAAGGCTTCGGAGGTGGCTGCTCCGTCCACGTCGATCCCACCGCCACCGGAGCAAACGGGCGGTGGGGTAGACGCCGGTGGAGGAACGGGCGTCGATGAGGGAGCTCTTGGTGCTGCCAGGTCCAAGGACAAGGCCCCGCAAACCTCGGTGTCCGTACACGCACCGCGCCCATCTTAGGAGGCGCGGGACCGACAGCGTCATGGTGCTCGCAGTACCATACGCGCGTTGGAACAAGGCCAAGCTGGTGGATCTCGGGGCGCTCAAGACCAGCATGCACGCCAACATGCTGGCGCGAGCGAGATACGGTCGCCAGGACGGGGTACTGCTCCTTCCAACCCAGTTGGGAGTCCGAGCATATCTCGCTCCTCGCACCGTTCGGCCCCGCCACCGAAGACTCCAGAAGAAGCGTTAGCCCGAGTCCAACTACTCCTGGATTACCCTCCAACGGCGGACAAGATCGACGATTGGAGGGCCACCATTCAGAGTCTCATCGGCTTCGCCAACGGCGACACTCCGCGGCAGCCGGCTACATCGCAGCCGCGGCAAGATCACTAGGCGCGAGCCGATGGCGACAAGACTGGTGGGGGTGCCACCACCATGCACTCTCTGCCTCGAAGGCCAAGATCGCCGACTCGCCGGGTCAACCTCGACACCGACTCCACCGCGTCGTCGGATCCACGAGCTCGTCGCGATCAACACCAAGTTCTTCAAGAACGACAGCAAGAGGACGCTCGTACTCGCATAGAGCGTCGAAGAGAAGCGCTGCCTCAATCAGACCAGCGCGCTGGGCCCATTGTCGACATGCATGCGCCAGGGGAACCAGGCGACTTGCCGTACGCGGTAGGTTGCCCTGCGTTTACTCGTGAGATGCGGCAAGTCCAGTGGCCCAGTACGAAGAACTTCAAGCCAGATGTACCCGAGAAGTACGACGGCAGGTTGCATCCGTCGGAGTTCCTCAGCATCTACACCATCGCGGTGCAAGCTGTCGGGGGGCGCGACGACAAGATCCTTGCCAACTACTTCCCGCTGGTGCTCAAGCCCAACGTCAGATCCTGGCTCATGCATTTGCCGGGCAACTCTATATCCTCCTAGGCAGATTTGTGCCATCAGTTTGTCGGCGCCTTTACAGGCGGCCACAAGCCTCATGGCCAGGAAAGTGATCTTCATCTGCTCGCCCAGAAGGAAGGAGAGCCCCTGCGCAAGTACATTCAAAGATTCAGCCAAGTACATCGCAACATCCCAGATGTCCACCTTGCCGCGGTCATCAGCGCGTTCCATCAGAACGTGCAAAACCGCAGGATGCGGGAGGAAATGGCGATGTGCAAGATCAGGGACGTCAGTGAGCTATATGCCCTGGCCGACAAGTGTGCGCGTGCTGAGGAAGGGAGGAAACTCCCCGGAGAGAACGCAGGAGCAGGAGGATCTGACAGTGAAGATGCCGCCCCGGCAAGAAAAAACCGGCGGCAGAACAACAGAAAGAAGAAGGGCAAAGATGTGCTAGGTGTTGAGTAGTCCGGCAACGGAGGTGGCGCCAAGGAAGCCGAAGCTGTGGCGGCCGCCGACAAGCAGGACGGCTCCAGCAAGCAGTACTGCAAGATTCACCACACCAAGGGCCATGATCTCCAGAGTTGCAAGAAGGTTGAGCAGCTTGTCGAGCTGCAAAAGGCTGAGTACGAGCGACGAGACAAGGAGAAGGCCCAAGAGGGTACTGGTGGATCCGACAAGAAGCGTCCCGGCCGAGGAGGGCGCCACGGCAAGGCCAAGCAGCGGCAAGGAGACAGGCCTCCCCGCGGGCGCGACAAGGATGAAGATGAAGATGAAGACGAAGATATGGATGATGATGAGGCCGACGAGCAGGAGTTTCAGAAAGCCACAGAGGTTCTATGCGTTGACGGCGGTGCCTCTCTACATACTTCGCACCGCCAGCTCAAACAGTAGGTGCGGGAAGTTAATGCAGCAGAACCACCAGTTGAGTCACGCAAGCCTCTGAAGTGGTCCAGCTCGCCTATCATCTTTGATATTGAGGACCACCCTGATCGCATAACTGCGGTCGGGTGCTTGCCGATGTTGGTCTCGCCAACTATCCGCAACCTCAAAGTCACAAAGATGCTAGTTGACGGCGGGGCCGGCTTGAACCTGATCTCCTCCGCGGTACTCCAGAAGCTCCAGATCCCTGACAGCGAGCTCGAAGAAACCGGCACATTCCAAGGAATCAACCCGGGAAGGAGCAAGCCGAAAGGGAAGATCACGTTGCCGGTAACATTTGGCAGCAAGCTGAACTTCAGGACTGAGAGGGTCACTTTTGACATTGCTGATTTCCCGTTGCCTTACAATGGGATACTCGGCCGTCCAGCACTCGCCAAGTTTATGGCAGCCTCTCACTATGCATACAACGTACTGAAGATGCCGGGTCCGATAAGCGTCATCTCTGTCCCTGGCGACAAGAAGGATGCCCTTATCTGCACCGACAAGATTTACCGGGAAGCAGCAGCCACAGCAGATCGCAAGACACTTGCCGCTGAAGCTCCCGGGGGGAAGAAGAAGACCAAGTCCGGCAAGAGCTCTGATACCCACTCCGGCAAGCGCACCTCTTCGGAGTGCTGCGCTACCGTCGAGGACGCACCATCGAGCTCCACCGGCAAGTGCAAGAAGGCAAAGGAAGCTCCACCAGAGATCAAGAAGGTGTTCGCCAAGGAGGACGGCACTGATGGTACCTTCACCATTAGTGCCACGCTCGACCCTAAATAGGAAAGCGCGCTCGTTGCTTTCCTGCGGGTGAACGTCGACGTGTTTGTGTGGCAACCGTCTGACATCCCCGGTGTTCCCAGGAAAGTAATTGAGCACAACCTTGCCGTCTGTCCTCACGCGCGGCCCGTCAAGCAGAAAGTCAGGAAACAAGCAGTGGAGCGCCAAGAGTTCATAACAGAAGAGATCAAGAAATTGGAAGCAGCAGGCCTTGTCAGAGGAGTGCTCCATCCTACGTGGTTGGCCAACCCTGTAGTCGTGCGTAAGGCAAACGGGAAATGGAGGCTTTGTATAGACTTTACCGATGTCAATAAAGCTTGTCCCAAAGACCCATTTCCCTTGCCGCGCATTGACCAGATTGTTGACTCCACGGCCGGATGTGATTTGCTTTCATTTCTTGATGCATACTCAGGATACCATCAGATCTTCATGGCAGAAGAGGATGAGGAGAAGACCGCATTCATCACTCCATGTGGCACATACTGTTTCATACGGATGCCTTTCGGATTAAAGAATGCTGGTTCAACATTTGCAAGGGTAGTACATGACGCTTTTGAGCCACAGTTGCACAGAAATGTGGAAGCCTACATGGATGACATAGTGGTCAAAAGCAAGGACAAGGCAACTTTGATTCAAGATCTAGACGAGACCTTTGCAAATCTGCGCAAGATCAACCTCAAGCTCAACCCCGAGAAGTGCGTGTTTGGAGTCCCTTCCAGCAAGCTTCTCGGGTTCTTTGTGTCTCAGCGGGGAATTGAAGCCAACCCCGACAAGATCAAGGCCATTGAGCAGATAGAAGCACCAAAGCGCGTCAAGGATGTACGAAGGCTTGCCGGTTGCGTGGCTGCTCTCAGCAGGTTTATCTCTAAGTCTGCTGAGTGCGCCCTGCCATTTTTCAAAATATTGAAAAAGGCAGGTCCAATGAAATGGACTCCGGAAGCGGAGGCTGCGCTGCAGGACTTGAAGAGATACCTGTCCTCCACTCCAATACTTGTCGCACCTAAGCCACAAGAGAAGTTACTGCTGTATCTAGCGGCAACCAATCAAGTGGTTAGCGCTGCGTTAGTAGCGGAGAGGGAGGCGGATGATGAGCCGACAACCGTGACAGATACATCCAGCGACAAGCAGGGGGCTTCGCCGGCAAGCTCTGGTCCCGACAACGGCGGATCTGCGCAGGCGCAAGAGGAGGTGCGGAAGAAAATGGTGCAGCGCCCAGTTTACTTTGTCAGTTCCCTTCTGCAGGGGGCTAGGTCAAGATACTACGGTGTGCAGAAATTGCTTTTCGGCCTTCTCATGGCCTTGAGAAAACTGCGCCATTACTTCCAAGCACATGAGATAACAGTTGTCACTCGCTTTCCGCTGAAGAGGATACTGCAGAATCCAGAAGCAACAGGCAGGATTATCGAGTGGGCACTAGAACTGTCAAGCTTTGGCCTCAAGTTTGAGAGCACTTCAACTATCCAGAGCCGAGCATTGGCAGAGTTCATAGCAGAGTGGACGCCAACACCAGATGAAGAGATTCCAGAAACAAGCATCCCCGTCAAGGAGGCAAGCAAAGAATGGCTCATGTACTTTGATGGTGCCTTCCCGCTGCAAGGCGCCGGTGCGGGCGTGCTACTTGTCGCACCCACCGGGGAGCACCTCAAGTACGTAGTCCAGATGCACTTTCCCAAGGAGCAGGCAACAAACAATACTACAGAGTATGAAGGGTTGCTTGCCGGTCTCAGGATCGCAGTAGACCTTGGGATCAAGAAGCTCATTGTCAGGGGTGGCTCGCAGCTTGTCGTCCGCCAAGTGAACAAGGATTATCAGAGTCCGTTGATGGAAGCCTACGTTGACGAAGTGAGAAAGTTGGAAGAACACTTTGACGGCCTATAGATGGAACATGTTCCGAGATGGCCTGTCAAAGTGCGCTGCACTAAAGTTACCTGTGGGACCAGGAATCTTTGTGCTCAAACTGACTCAACCGACTGTGACACCATCAACTAGATAGAGCAAGAAGAGGAAGTTGGTTTCTGGTGACTACTTTCCGGCAGAGCTCCCCGAAGCCGCCTCCAAGAAGGTCCCCAAGATCAACACCAAGAGTGCTGAGGAGCAGTCTGCTCCGGCAAGCCTTAGGGTTTGTTCCGTCAAAGCAGACGCTCCCGACAAGTTTTGCTCCGGCAAGCTGCTTGCCGGGGAACATCAAGCTCCAGCAGAGCCGCAGATTCTTGCCGTAGAAGTGGATGTTCCTATAGCAGCATATGTTCCTTTAGTCCTTGTTGTCGAGCCGCAAGCTCTAGCATGGGCACAGTAGATTGTCCGTTTCCTTCAGACAGGAGAACTTCCCGAAGAGCAAGAAGAAGCGGAAAGAGTAGCCCGGCAGTCAAGTACGTACCAGTTTGTCGACAACATACTGTACAGAAGAAGACTCAATGGTGTGAAATTGAAGTGTATTCCCCGGGAAGAAGGACAAAAGCTGTTGGCGGAGATACATGGAGGCATATGTGGTCACCACATTGGCGCAGGAGCACTTGCCGACAAAGCATTCCGGCAAGGTTTCTTTTGGCCGACAGCCCTCCAAGATGCAACTGCACAAGTAACCAAGTGTGAAGCGTGCCAGTTCCATTCCAGGCAGATACACCAACCAGCTCAAGCTCTCCAGACGATCCCTTTATCCTGGCCATTTTCGGTCTGGGGGCTCGACATCCTCGGCCCCTTTCCCCGAGCTGTCGGGGGCTTTGAATACTTGTACGTTGCAATCGACAAGTTCACAAAGTGGCTGGAAGTGGAAGCAGTGAGGAAGGTGACAGCACAGTCAGCAGTCAAGTTCTTCAGGTTGATTGTTTGCCATTTCGGGGCACCTAACAGGATCATCACCGACAACGGCACGTAATTCACGAGCCGCACCTTCATGCAGTACGTCCAAGATCTTGGCGCCAAGGTCTGCTTCGCTTCTGTTGCTCACCCGAGAAGCAACGGTCAGGAGGAGAGGGCAAATGCTGAAGTGCTGCGTGGGCTCAAGGCCAGAACTTTCGACAGGCTGCACAAGTGCGGAAGGAACTGGATTGAGGAGCTGCCGGTGGTTCTTTGGTCGATCAGGATGACGCCAAATCGAGCCACTGGCCAGACACCTTTTGCTCTAGTCTATGGAGCAGAGGCAGTTCTCCCCATGGAACTCGTATACGGGTCGCCTCGAGTGCTCGCTTACGATGAGCTTGAGCAATAGCAGCTGCGGCAAGATGACGCGCTGCTCCTTGAGGAAGACCGTCTCCGGGCTGCTGTACGAGCTGCTTGATACCAGCAAGCTTTGCGCCGCTATCATAGCCGCAAAGTTAATGCCAGGAGTCTCGAGGAAGGCGACCTTGTTCTTTGGCGCATTCAGTCCGCCAAGAATTCCAACAAGTTGACGCCGAAGTGGGAAGGCCCTTATCGGGTGAAATGAGTCACTAGGCCTGGCGCTGTCCGCCTTGAGACCGAAGATGGCTTTCCGGTGAGCAACTCCTGGACCATTGAGCATCTTCGCAAGTTTTACCCATAAGGCGCGGTTGCCGGAACCTGTTCCGGCAACTACCTTTTGTACAAGCCTTGCCGCTGTTGCATATAACCCTTTGTACAAAGCCGGGCACAGATCCCGTGCATAAATAAAGCTCATGTGCTTCACACATCTTGTCAATTTCATGCTTTCTATTTTTTTGCATGTGTTATCTGACACTTTGTGCAGCACCAACACCCGGTAAGCAATAACGAGCCTTAAGGCTCCATATCTTTATTTTCTCTTCTTTCTCTTTCTAAAAGAAGGGAAGGTTCCCTCGCACACAAGTTTGCCGGGGGGAAGGAGAAGATAATGGTGTGGACCGGGCGTCCAAGAAAGTTTCGCCTTGCCGGGACGCAAACGACAGAAAAGATAAGTTGCCAAAGTTTGAGCAATCAGTTTTAAATTTTTTTAAGTTATCTTCCTCGAACGAACGTGCTTTGTATGGAAAACCTCTGCACGGAGGAACCAACTCGTAGCTAGTTGAGCCCTTACTTTGTTTCGAGTCCGCTCAACAATTTAAGTGTGCTGCGACTAGTTGCGACAAGGTTTCTTGTCGGTAGCGGCACCGCCAGCAGGCTGCTAATGTTCCGCACTCAGCGCTCGCGGCAAAGGTGCCTGCGCCGGCAAGTTCCCTGAAAGCGTAGGGTAAAAACATACAAAAGATGGAATCAAGTAAAGGAAATAACATAGCAAATATTGCCCAATATAAAGTTATATTACAAGATAGCTTGCCGCAGCTCTAACGGGTTATTATCGTAACATGACTAGCAGCGGCAAAAAAAGAAGAAAACGGGTGGCCTAATCTATGTGGCCACCATCGACCCTCCTGACCTCATTCACCTTGTACACAATGGGTGCGACAAGGGCCTTGAGAGCTTCCAGATCAGCATCTGCCGGCACCTTCTTGAGGACGTTGATGAGGTTGAGGTCTGGGTTGCGGAAGGCCACCTTCACCAACACCTTCTGCAGAACCCTCGCACAGATCGTGCGCGACTCGTCGGCCAGCTGCTTTGGGATCTTCTCTCGGAGCTGCTGGAGGGCTGTCGCCACGCCTTTGAAGAACAGAGTGAGCTTGGCACTGGGTTGGAGGTTCTCATCAGAGGAGTACCCAAAGTCTTCCACCCCCAGCTGCACCAGCTCCTCGTCGATGACTGCAGCGATGTTCACGAGGCCCTCCGTCCAGAGCTCCACCGTCTCCTTAAAGGTGTTCTGGGTTTCGGCGGCCCTCGCCAACAGTGCTTCGTTGCCTTTGATCTCCTCCTTCAGGGCCACCTCCCGCTCCTTGGCGCTGTCCAGCGTTTGGGTCAGTGTGGCCAGCTTCAACTCAAGATCAGTAATGGAGTCCTTGGCGGCGCTCAGCTCCTTGCCCTTCTCGACGAGTTGAACCTGTAGCTCGCTGTGAGCGTGGGCATCCTTCTCGCGTTCACGCTTGAGCACGGCAAGCTCCTCGCTGCTCGCCTTGAGATCGGCCTCCAGCCGCGCCACCTTCGTCTCCAGCTCCTTCTTGGCGGCCTCAGCAGCTGTGGCAGCGTCCTTTGCTTCCTTGAGGGTCCCGCCAAATGTTTGCTCGCGCGCGGCAAGATCCTCCTCGTGGCTATCAAGGTTGATCTTCCGCTGCGCCAGCTCGCCTTCCCGCGCAAACAGCTCCTCGGCGGCAAGCCGCTGTTGCTCTTCGGCTTCGGCCTTCTCAAGGATGAAGGTTTTCCGCGCCTCGACAAGTTGCGCTCTCTCCTCTGCAATGGACCGGAGAGCTTCCTGATTGTGTTCCGGGAGCTCCTCTACACGCTTCTCGATGTCCGCTCCCGCCTGCGCAACAAGTGCTTCCCGGGATTCCACCTTGGTTTGCCGGGCGCGGTAGAGCGACACCAGCTTCCGGAGCAGCTGCTCCTCCTCAGACTCGCCGCTGCTGCTGCTTGGTGCGTCAACCAGTGTCAACCCAGCGGAGGCGAGCACTTCTCCATCAAAAGTCTCTCCTTCGACCGGCGCCCTGGAGCTTGAGGCCCAGGGGAGCTTGATGAAGACACCGTCGCCGGCCTTCAAGTAGGCGCCGGGCTGGGGCTCTTCCGAGCCTGGTGCTGCATCAGCGGCGGAGGGATCGGCGGTCGGCATAGCGCCTTGCGCTCCTGCGGCCTCAGGGTCGTCAGTGCAATCACCGGACCCCTCGCCAGCTCCCGCGCCAGCAGCCTTGGCGGCCTCTTCGCTGGCAGGATCGTCAGCGCTGGCCTCTTCTTCGGTGGCGGCGGCGTCGTTAGTGTTGCCGCGCGCGTTCTCCTCGCCGGTGGCCTCGGTCTCCATCGGCTCCGTGGAAGGAGGATCTGAAGACCGGAAGAGGGAGAAAAGTCAAGCAAATATCCAAAGAAGAAAATCAGAAGAAGAAGAACCCAAGGGAAGTTTCAGGTAAGAAGATTACCTGTACTAGGATCCACGGTCATGGGCTCCACCACCGGGGGATCGCTGGTGCTGCCCCTTGCCGGAGACTCCTCCCTTGCCGGAGATTTATCCCTTGCCGGAGAACGCTCCCTTGCCGGGGAATCCTCCCTTGGCGGTGTAGTTGAAGCAGATGGCATGTCGGAGGCGGTTTCTGAGCCCTCCTGGTGAAGCTGTTCTGCTCCTACACAAACAAACCAACAGTCAGATGTCAGCAAAGGAAAGAACACCCATGCGCGCCCAACAGCGGGAAGTAAACTCCGTACTTACGCTGGGGGCTCCGCTGGGGGCTGCTTCGGGGAGTAGTTGCCGGGTCCGGCAAGGTGGTCTCAGGCGCACCCCCTGCCGTCGCGGTGGGCTCGTCCTCGATGATAACCACCGGAACCTTGGCTCTCTTCGCCGCTCTCTGGGCCAGGGTCCTGAAAAGGAAACAATTCAGAGTAAAGTAGATTAGATACAGGACAAAGACAGCAAGAAATCGAAGAACTACAAATACAACAAAGAGGCTTACTCCTCTTCTTCCTCGTCGGAGCTAAGTGCGGAGAGGTCGAAGTCAGGCCCACCTTCGGCGCGATGAGGCAGAGGGGTAGGTGCCCTTGGCCGCTTGGCGGGGGCAGCGGCGATAGTCTGGGACAACCCCGCTCCAGTTGCCACCGCGGTGCGAGGCGCTCCCGCGGCAACGTTGCTTGTCGCGGCGGAGCGCGTCGCGCGGTGCGTCGGCTGCTGGCTCGTCTGCCGCCCTGCTACATCCCCGGCCCTGCGGAGACGCCTTCTTGGTGGAGCTGGGGGCTGCACGGGAGGCTTCGCTTGCGGCAAGTTACCTGGAGACGGCGGGCCGCTCGCACCCTCGGCGGGCTCGCTCGACTCGGCGTCAGGCGCGGCATGCTCTTCCTCGCCGTCAAGCCATTCTCGCTCGGCAAGGCTTGCCGCCTCTGCTGCCTCTGCCTCCTCCACGGTGAACCCAAACTCGCCCGTGGCAGCGGCTGCCGCCGCCTCTTCCGCCCTGGTGGCGATGCGCTGCATCTCCTCCTCAGTGGTGTCGCGGGTGAGGCTTCTCTGCTCGTCGGCGCGGACCACTACCTCCACCAGGCCGTCGAAGAACTGCTGCACAACATCGTCTGCAGGCTCCTGCCAGGTGGGGACGATTCCATGCGAGTCGCACTGCGGCATCATTGCGCGGATGCGGTCGAGCGAAGAGTTGTTGCACAGCGGAACGACACCCGCCGGCAACCTGAACCACTCTGGATGTTGGGAATCGTGCTTGAACAACTCCTTGAGCATCGCATCCAATTCCAGGACGGTGAAATTGAAGTTGAGGCCCGGGCGCAGCCTCATGATGTCCGCCGGACCCCCGAATTCCCAGGCGGGTCTCCTCCTCTCTTGCAGGGGGGCAATGCGGCGGCGAAGAAAGTCTGCGCCTACAGCGCCTACAGTCAGTCCGGCAAGCCTGAGGCGCAAGATCCGGGTGGTGGCGATCTTCAGCTTGTCGTCGTCCGCGGCCAGGGCGCTCCAATCGCCGCCGCGCACTGCTAGGGCTTGGCGCAAGGCAGTAAACGGCTGCGGGTTCTCCTCGACGATCCAGCACCATTCCGCTCTCCACTCCTCCCATTTGCTGCGGAGCTCCCCCTCCAGATAAGCCTTCTTCTTGCCGGTTCTCGAGATCCAGGCGATCCCGCCGGATAAGGGCTCTCCTCTCTCGACCCAGGGCATGAAGTAGTGGCGGAAAAGGGCTACATTTGGATGGACTCCGACAAAGTTTTCGCAGAGATGTGCAAAAACCGCCATGGTCAGGACAACATTGGGGGTGAAAAAAAGGAGGTGGAACCCGTAGGTGTTCATGATGTCACAGAAGAACTCGGAGAAAGGCGGACAGAGCCCGCAGTAGAAGAACAGTACAAAGAAGGGGTATCCGTTTGGAGCCCGTTTCGAAGCAGCGGCGGCGGCGGAGAGTACCTTCGTGCGCGGATGCGCTCGCGTCTCCGTCGACCAGAAGAGGTAGTACCACTCCCTCAGCTCCGCCGCGGCGAGCTCGGAGGGGAAAGTTGCCCGCTCCTTCCGCAGTGCCTCAAGCCGCAGCGCCTCGGCCGACTTCACGCCCTTCCCGGTTTTTGGAGCCATGGCAGAGGTGGTGTGGAAGATCGAAGGCGTTGGCGGCGGCGGCGGCGATGGAGGGCGGAGCGCTGCTCTCTTTTCGGCTTTGGAAGCGGAGGGGAGCGGCAGAGATTTCGGAGATAGGAACATCAAATGGCGAAGGTGGGGAAACTGCCCCTGTTTCCCCTGCTTATAAAGAGGGACAAGGCAAACGTTACGCTTTTTCCGAATAAAGAACCACCCACGATATCTCCCACGACGCCGCATTCGAAGCGTGCCGTTAGGGGCGAGCACGGTGGATACAAAGTAAGATACGGCGTGGCCCTGGCCGCGCGTGCCCGTGCCCTGTCTTGGGCCTGGCCCAACAGCGCTCGGCACCGTGTGTGGCCCAGGCCCGGGGGCTCCTGTCGGTGTACTAAAGTAGGGGTACCTTAGTATCCCGAACTTGTGCACGGGCAGTCGCAGCGTCCCGCGGCAAGGCTTGCCGGGTGCCCACCAAGGTCCTCCGTGGCTCCTCTGGAGCCATTCAAGAACAAAGTGTCTAAGCTGAGAAGACAAGGCCCCGACAAGAGGAGCTTGCCGGGAAGGTCAAGGCCCCGGTAAGAGGAGCTTGCCGGGAAGGCCAACCAAAGCATTTCGAGGAACTTGCCGTGACGCACCTCGTGTCCCGGCAAGGCCCGGTGAGCGACAAGCTTCTGGACGCGACAAGACAACGGCCGCGACAAGGCGCTTGCCGCGGCAAAGCTATCACTTTGCACCTGCGCTCCAGCACATCCACCAACGTGTCGCCCTGGGGTCTTTCCAGGCGCGCGTGGAAGGAAGCTGTGCAGCTAGCGGTGCGAGGTGGCGAGGAGAGATGATAGGATGACCATCGTGGCAAGCGGTGGCGCCCCTGACGGTCCTTTTCTGCACTGTTTGCGCGACACAGACGGGCATTAAATGCTTTTGTCCCCTGCCGTCAGAGTTAGGTAGGGTACACTGTACAAGTAGTTGTACCAACCACTCTTTTTACATTTTTACCCTCGCCTACGTTGCCACCTGTCGGTGACCCCTTGAGCATATAAAAGGAGGCCCATGCGCAACGTAGAGGGGGTTCGAAGCATTCGAAACCAGAAAACACTCATGCTCTCGAGCAAGAGCTGAATACAATCCGACAAGCACCAGTAGGAGTATTATCTCTCCGGAGAGCTCCGAAGCTGGGTAAAAATCGCTCGCGTGCTCCGCCTCGATCCGCTCTTCGTGCGGCCTCCGTCCCCCGCTGGACCGAAAAGGGGCCCTGCCCCATAGGTGTTCGTTCCCACGACACTTATTCAATTCAAGTCTACGATATAAAGGGAGAGGCATAACACTAACACCGGCTCCAAGATCACATAAAGCAGTTCTAACATAGTTTCTTTTAATGGAGCATGGTATAGTTGGTACCCCCGGATCTCCAAGTTTCTTTGGTATTCCACCCTTAAAAGTGTAATTAGCAAGCATGGTGGAAATTTCAGCTTCCGGTATCTTTCTTTTATTTGTAATGATATCCTTCATATATTTAGCATAAGGGTTTACTTTAAGCATATCAGTTAAGCGCATATGTTAGAAGATAGGTCTAATCATTTCAGCAAAGCGCTCGAAATCCTCATCAATCTTTGTCTTGGATGGTTTAGGAGGAAAGGGCATGGGTTTCTGAACCCATGGTTCTCTTTCTCTACCGTGCTTCCTAGCAACAAAATATCTCTTATCATAACGTTGATTCTTTGATTGTGGGTTATCAAGATCAACAACAGGTTCAATCTCTACTTCATTATTTTTGCTAGGTCGAGCATCGACATGAACATTATCATTAACATTATCACTAGGTTCATGTTCATCACCTGATTGTGTTTCAGCATCAGAGATAGAAATATCATTGGGGTTCTCAGGTGTGTCTACAGCAGGTTCACTAGAAGCATGCAAAGTCCTATCAATTTTCTTTTTCTTCTTTTTGGAAGAACTAGGTGCCTCTAAATTGTTTCTCTAAGGATCTTGCTCGATTCTCTTAGGGTGGCCTTCAGGATACAAAGGTTCCTGAGTCATTCTACCAGTTCTAGTAGCCACAGTAACATCAAAGTCATTTTTATTATTTAATTCATCAAGCAAATCATTTTGAGCTTTAAGTACTTGCTCAGCTTGAGTAGTAACCATAGACGCATATTTGCTAATGAGTTTAAGTTCACCTTTAACTCTAGCCATATTATCGCTCACGCGTCCTATCTCGAAAGCATTATTCTTTAACTCTGTACCAACATAAGCATTAAAACTTTCTTGTCTAGCCATAAAGTCATCAAATTCATCTAAGCATGGGCTATGAAACTTAGTAGAGGGGATTTCAACTTTATCATATCTATAGAGAGAATTTACCTTTACTACCTGTGTCGGGTTATCAAGACAATGTGGTGCTTCAATAGGCGGTATATTAAGACCATGAATTTCTTCAATAGGTGGTAAATCCTTAACATCTTTAGCTTTTATACCCTTTTCTTTCATTGATTTCTTTGCCTCTTGCATATCTTCAGGACTGAGAAATAAAACACCTCTCTTCTTCGGAGTAGGTTTAGGAATAGGCTCAGGAGTTGGCTCAATTGGTTCAGGAATTGGCTCAGGAATTGGCTCAGGAAGAGTCCAATTATTTTCATTAGTCAACATATTATTCAATAGTAATTCAGCTTCTTCAACTGTTCTTTCCCTGAAAACACAACAAGCACAACTATCCAAGTAGTCCTTGGAAGCATCGGTTAGTCCATTATAAAAGATATCAAGTATTTCATTTTTCTTGAGAGGATGATCAGGCTATGCATTTAGTAATTGGAGAAGCCTCCCCAAGCTTGTGGGAGACTCTCTTCTTTGATTTGCACAAAATTATATATTTCCCGCAAGGCAGCTTGTTTCTTATGAGCGGGGAAATATTTAGCAGAGAAGTAATAAATCATATCCTGGGGACTACACACACAACTAGGAGCAAGAGAATTATACCAAGTCTTAGCATCACCCTTTAACAAGAATGGAAATATCTTAAGGATATAATAGTAGCGAGATTTATCATCATGAGTAAACAGGGTGGCTATATCATTCAACTTGGTAAGATGTGCCACAACAGTTTCAGATTCAAGGCCATAAAAAGGATGAGATACTACCAAAGTAATAATTTCAGGATCAACAGAGAATTCATAATCCTTATCAGTAACACAGATAGGTGAAGTAGCAAAAGCAGGGCCAGGTTTCATTCTAGCATTAAGAGACTGCTGCTTCCATTTAGCTAATAACTTTTTAAGATCATATCTATCATTGCAAGCAAAGATAGCTCTAGCAGCTTCTTCATTCATAACATAACCCTCAAGAACAACAGGCAATTCATAATCATTCGGAGAACTTTCATCATCACTATCATCAATAATAGCATCTTCAATAATTTCATTCTCTCCAGCCCTAGCAAGTTGTTCATCAAGAAATTCACCTAATGGCAAAGTAGTATCACGCACAGAAGTAGTTTCATCATAAGTATCGTGCATAGCAGAAGTGGCATCTTCAATAACATGCGACATATCAGAATTCATAGCAGTAGCAGGTTTAGGTGTCGCAAACTTACTCATAACAGAAGGAGAATCTAGTGCAGAGCTAGATGGCAGATCCTCACCTCCCCTCGTAATTGAGGGTAGAATCTTGGTTTTTGCGTCTTTCAAGTTCTTCATAGTGATCAACAGATATAAATCCCAAGTGACTCAAAGAATAGAGCTATGCTCCCCGGCAACGATGCCAGAAATTAGTCTTGATAACCCACAAGTGTAGGGGATCGCAACAACTTTCGAGGGTAAAGTATTCAACCCAAATTTATTGATTCGACACAAGGGGAGCTAAAGAATATTCTTAAGTATTAGCAGTTGAGTTGTCAATTCAACCACACCTGGATAACTTAGTATCTGCAGCAGAGTATTTAGTAGCAATTAATATGATAATAAAGGTAACGGTAGCAAAAGTAATGTTTTTGGGTTTTGTAGTGATTGTAACAATAGCAATGGAAAAGTAAATAAGCGAAGCACAATATGTGAAAAGCTCGTAGGCATTGGATCAGTGATGGATAATTATGTCGGATGCGATTCCTCATGTCATAGCTATAACATAGGATGACACATAACTAGCTCCAATTCATCAATGTAATGTACGCATGTATTCCACAAATAGTCATACGTGCTTATGGAAAAGAACTTGCATGACATCTTTTGTCCTACCCTCCCGAGGCAGCGGGTTCCTAGCGGAAACTAAGGGATATTAAGGCCTCCTTTTAATAGAGAACCGGAACAAAGCATTAGCACTTAGTGAATACATGAACTCCTCAAACTACGGTCATCACCGAGAAGTATCCCGATTATTGTCACTTCGGGGTTGTCGGATCATAACACGTAATAGGTGACTATAGACTTGCAAGATAGGATCAAGAACACACATATATTCATGAAAACATAGTAGGTTCATATCTGAAATCATGGCACTCGGGCCCTAGTGACAAGCATTAAGCATAGCAAAGTCATAGCAACATCAATCTCAGAACATAGTGGATACTAGGGATCAAACCCTAACAAAACTAACTTGATTACATGGTAAATTTCATCCAACCCATCACTGTCCAACAAGCCCACGATGGAATTACTCACGCACGGCGGTGAGCATCATGAAATTGGTGATGGAGGATGGTTGATGATGACGACGGCGACAAATCCCCCTCTCCAGAGCCCCGAATGGACTCCAGATCGGCCATCCCGAGAGAGATTAGGGCTTGGCGGCGGCTCCGTATCGTAAAACACGATGAAACTTTCTCTCTGATTTTTTTCTCCGCGAGACGGAATATATGGAGTTAGAGTTGAGGTCGCCAGAGCCTCAGGGGGCCCACGAGATAGGAGGGCGCATCCAGGGGGAGGGCGGGCCCCCACCCTTGTGGACAGGGTGTGGGCCCCCTGGTCTTGATTCTTTCTCTAGTATTTTTTACATTTTCCAAAAAGAGCCTCCGCGAATTTTCAGGACATTCCGAGAACTTTTGTTTTCTACACATAAAACAACATCATGGCGGTTCTGCTGAAAACAACGTCAGTCCGGGTTAGTTTCATTCAAATCATGCAAGTTAGAGTCCAAAACAAGGGCAAAAGAGTTTGGAAAAGTAGATACGTTGGAGACGTATCAGCCCCTGGACGAAAGATAAGTATTGAGACCTTACTTGTTCAGTTTTCACTTAATCTGTCTCTGTTATATAAATCATACCTTTACTTGCCTTTCATCCCTCCGCGTGATATCCCGATTCCCTCCTCTTCGGAGGGGAACTCTGTAGCACCAGAAGAGGCGAAGAGTGAAGGACAATCACAAGCCCCTTCCCCCCTGCCATGGAGGGCACTGAGGTGTCATCCCAAAGGACCTCTCCCGGCCGAGGGGGGCCTGACGAGGCCGTCCAGAAGGCGCCTGAGGTTAATACCTCAGAAGCTGTAGACCAAGGCACGGCAACCGCCATGACCATCAAGGATGGGTGGGCCCAACAGTTTGGGCCCTTGCCGAACACCGTCCTGGAGACCAATGTGGCTCCAGGTTCGGATCAACACCCTCCCTCGACGGAGGGGGGAGGAACAACAGCTCCATCGGTGGCCTCTGTTAATCCGGAGGCCGCTCATACTCTAGAGGAAGCACTGCAACGTGCTTCCATCGTGGAGGAGCACCGCACCCTGATGGGTGTGGTTATGGAGAAAGTTCGATCTGCCAAAAGCGGACTGAACAAAGCCTTCAACAGCCTACTGACAGGCTTTGAGGTAGGCAATGTAATTTTCTAACAAGTCTTTTCATATGAAAGATTGGACCCATGTATAGACAGTAGCCCATGAGACTCTGTCCGGATTAGAACAAGCCGGATAGAGGGTCCAAGGATAAATTATTAACATACTGTGCCAATGTGTGAGACAGGCATCCACGCTTGTGGCTACTACCTAGGCCGCAGAGGTTTCCAAGCTCAATTGGAAGCTTCGATTGGCTGATGAGGAGCTTGCCCTGTCAACAAGCGGTTTGACGAAACGCAAGGTATGCAGCATTTTGTATATGCCCGAAGTCATATGCATACTAACTCTTTTAAACTTACTGAGTTTTGTGACGTCACTCATAGTTGGCGCAGTTGAGGTCGAGTCCCTCAAGAACGCGCTTGCCCAAGCCAAGAAGGAGGCAAAGATGAGCAGGGCGGCCACTGACAAGGCGGCAAAGGAGTTGGAGGTGGAGCAAACCACCCACTGAAAACATGAGGCACGGGTAGGTGAGGTCGAACAGGAGCTCAAGGACGCCATAGCTAATTGCGAGTCCTTGGAGCAAAAGACTTTGGAGGAAGCCTCCGAACTCGCCAAAGCTCTCAAGGGCATGAAGGAAGCCCGGTTCGATGCCTAGGGTGCTCTCCAGGAGATCCAAGAGGCGAGGCAGATAGCGGCTAGTAAGGCCTTTCTTCTGCAGAGTAAATTTACAAGTAAGAGATACATCTTGCTGTCCCGAATTTGGAGTTCTCCAGGCACGTTTGCGGATCTGCCGAGGAGTGTTGCTAATGCCGCCGAGTTCTTCCGAGCCGAAGATGGGAGCTCAATGGAGAAGCTGTTCTGGTCGCAGTACCTTGCACCAGAGCATATGGTGCCCCTCAGCGACCAGCTGAAGCAGCTGACGGAGCTGCATAGGGTGGCCGGACTAGCCATGAAGGATGTAATTATCCGTATTTGGCCAACCGAACCCATACCTAGTAGCTACTTTGGACTCGTGAAGTGGCTAGTCGATGCGCGTACTTGGATTGACGCCATAAAGCGGTCGGCCTGTATAGAAGGTGCCCGGATGGCCTTCGCCCGTGTCAAGGTGCAATGGGCGAAGATGAAGGCCACCGAAATTGCAACCGCAGGGCCGCCTGAAGGCAAGGACCACCGGAGGCCGGAGAAGTACTTCAGCGAGGTCCTCTAGGGAGCCCACATTGTAGAGGGTCAATGCTCAAAGGATATCATCTTTGAGTAGTAGAGTCCGGTTTTCAAGAACCGTGTAATGAACTGATAATGTGAAATATTTTATGCTTGCGCTTTATGATTTTGTTAGTTTATCCTCATGTTTGGCCATTTATTTTATAAGTCTGAAAGTTGGCCAGTCGTCGGCTTCTGCCCCCATGTAAATATTACAGGGGTGTTCAGGAATGCATGTCCGCACTTTATCCAACATCTTGGTCCTATATAGGAGGCGTCTTCGGAGGTGAACTAGGCAATCAGACTATGCGGCTTTATCACTTTCACTTAGCCATAAGAGTCCATTGGTGGGGCTAAGTACTAGCACCTGTTGCGTGCACGGCGAACCCGGAGTACGGTGCCTTTGCAACATGGCTGGTCAAAGCCCAACCCCTCATATAATACAGCATAAATCGCGAACGATTTGTAGTATAACACTAAGTCACCAGATCGCTAACCCGCTCTCGCATATCATGATAGTCAATTTTCGGCTTTCTCTACGGAGGTACTTAACTGGACGAACCAGAAATACAATCGCAGTAGTTCTCTCTTTGCTACCTTAGCCGAACCGGTGGAACGTAAGGTGGCAAGCACAGGAGCCGGGCAACCCAACTATATACCAAAGACATGATTCGGAGCCGATGCATATAGTGCAATATCTGGGACGCCGAAGAGTTCCCTAGAGGTGTTTGGACTTTGAGAATTTGCGGGGCCGAATACAACCCCTGGTATGAAGGTCGTGCCGAAGTACATATGTCAGTCGAAGACAAGGAGGGGATACGGATGACGAGATAATATAAGAACCCAACACAAAGGTGGTGATCGTCTGTTTCCTTTATACTCTTATCAATACGTCGTGGAGTGTTTCGATAGACAATGCCATTGAAAATTAAGGTCTGTTGGGGAACATTGCAGAAAATTAAAATTTTTCCTACGGTTTCACCAAGATCCATCTATGAGTTCATCTAAGCAACGAGTGATAGGAGTGCATCTACATACCCTTGTAGATCGCGAGCGGAAGCGTTCAAGAGAACGGGGATGATGGAGTCGTACTCGCCGTGATCCAAATCACCGATGACCAAGTGCTGAACGGACAGCACCTCCGCAACACACGTACGGAGCGGATGACGTCTCCTCTTTCTTGATACAGCAAGGGGGAAGGAGAGGTTGAGGAAGAAGACTCCAGTAGCAGCACGACGGCGTGGTGGTGGTGGAGATGCAGTACTCCGGCAGGGCTTCGCCAAGCAACCGCGGGAGGAGGAAGAGGTGTAGCAGGGGGAGGGAGGCGCCAAGACTCAGGGTTGCGGCTGCCCTCCCTTCCCCCTCCTTTATATAGGCCCCCAGGGGGGAGCCGGCTCTAGAGATGGGATCTCTAGGGGGGGCGGCGACCAAGGGGGGTGGAGTGCCCCCCAAGGCAAGTGGAGGCGCCCCCTCCCCTAGGGTTCCCAACCCTAGGCGCAGAGGGGGGCCCGGGGGGGGGGGGGGCGCACCAGCCCACCAGGGGCTGGTCCCCCCCCCACTTCAGCCCACGGGGCCCTCCGGGATGGGTGTCCCCACCCAGTGGACCCCCGGGACCCTTCCGGTGGTCCAGGTACAATACCGGGTGACCCCGAAACTTTCCCGATGGCCGAAACAACACTTCCTATATATAAATCTTCACCTCCGGACTATTCCGGAACTCCTTGTGATGTCCGGGATCTCATCCGGGACTCTGAACAACATTCGGTAATGACATACAAGTCTTCCTAATAACCCTAGCATCACCGAACCTTATGTGTGTAGACCCTACGGGTTCGGGAATCATGCAGACATGACCGAGACAGCTCTCCGCCCAATAACCAACAGCGGGATCTGGATACCCATGTTGGCTCCCACATGTTCCACGATGATTTCATCGGATGAACCACGATGTCGAGGATCCAATCAACCCCGTATACAATTCCCTTTGTCAATCGGTACGTTACTTGCCCGAGACTCGATCGTCGGTATCCCAATACCTCGTTCAGTCTCGTTACCGGCAAGTCACTTTACTCGTACCATAATGCATGATCCGTGACCAAACACTTGGTCACTTTGAGCTCATTATGATGATGCATTACCGAGTGGGCCCAGAGATACCTCTCCGTCATACGGAGTGACAAATCCCAGTGTCAATCCGTGTCAACCCAACAGACACTTTCGGAGATACCTGTAGTGCACCTTTATGGTCACCCAGTTACGTTGTGACGTTTGGTACACCCAAAGCACTCCTACGGTATCCGGGAGTTAGACGATCTCATGGTCTAAGGAAAGGATACTTGACACTGGAAAAGCTCTAGCAAACGAACTACACAATCTTGTGCTATGCTTAGGATTGGGTCTTGTCCATCACATCATTCTCCTAATGATGTGATCCTGTTATCAACGACATCTGATGTCCATAGTCCGGAAACCATGACTATCTGTTGATCAACAAGCTAGTCAACTAGAGGCTTACTAGGGACATATTATGGTCTATGTATTCACACGTGTATTACGATTTCCGGATAATACAGTTATAGCATGAATAAAGACAATTATCATGAACAAGGAAATATAATAATAATCCTTTTATTGTTGCCTCTAGGGCATATTTCCAACAGTCTCCCACTTGCACTAGAGTCAATAATCTAGTTACATTGTGATGAATCGGACACCCATAGAGTTCTGGTGTTGATCATGTTTTGCTCACGAAAGAGGTTTAGTCAACGGATCTGCGACATTCAGATCCGTATGTACTTTGCAAATATCTATGTCTCCATCTTGAACATTTTCACGGATGGAGTTGAAACGACGCTTGATGTGCCTGGTCTTCTTGTGAAACCTGGGCTCCTTAGCAAGGGCAATAGCTCCAGTGTTGTCACAAAAGAGTTTGATCGGCCCCGACGCATTGGGTATGACTCCTAGGTCGGTGATGAACTCCTTCACCCAAATTGCTTCATGCGCTGCCTCCGAGGCTGCCATGTACTCCGCTTCACATGTAGATCCCGCCACGACGCTCTGCTTGCAGCTGCACCAGCTTACTGCTCCACCATTCAACATATACACGTATCCGGTTTGTGACTTAGAGTCATCCAGATCTGTGTCGAAGCTAGCGTCGACGTAACCCTTTACGACGAGCTCTTCGTCACCTCCATAAACGAGAAACATGTCCTTTGTCCTTTTCAGGTACTTCAGGATATTCTTGACCGCTGTCCAGTGTTCCTTGCCGGGATTACTTTGGTACCTTCCTACCAAACTTACGGCAAGGTTTACATCAGGTCTGGTACACAGCATGGCATACATAATAGATCCTATGGCTGAAGCATAGGGGATGACACTCATCTCTTCTTTATCTTTTGCCGTGGTCGGGCATTGAGCCGAGCTCAATCTCACACCTTGCAATACAGGCAAGAACCCTTTCTTGGACTGATCCATTTTGAACTTCTTCAAAATCTTATCAAGGTATGTGCTTTGTGAAAGACCTATGAGGCGTCTCGATCTATCCCTATAGATCTTGATGCCTAATATGTAAGCAGCTTCTCCAAGGTCCTTCATTGAAAAACACTTATTCAAGTAGGCCTTAATGCTGTCCAAAAGTTCTATATCATTTCCCATCAAGAGTATGTCATCTACATATAATATGAGAAATGCTACAGAGCTCCCACTCACTTTCTTGTAAACGCAGGCTTCTCCATAAGTCTGCATAAACCCAAACGCTTTGATCATCTCATCAAAGCGAATGTTCCAACTCCGAGATGCTTGCACCAGCCCATAAATGGATCGCTGGAGCTTGCATACTTTGTTAGCATTCTTAGGATCGACAAAACCTTCCGGCTGCATCATATACAGTTCTTCCTTAAGATGTCCGTTAAGGAATGCCGTTTTGACGTCCATCTGCCATATCTCATAATCATAGTATGCGGCAATTGCTAACATGATTCGGACGGACTTCAGCTTCGCTACGGGAGAGAATGTCTCATCGTAGTCAACCCCTTGAACTTGTCGATAACCCTTAGCGACAAGTCGAGCTTTATAGATGGTAACATTACCATCCGCGTCCGTCTTCTTCTTAAAGATCCATTTGTTTTCTATCGCTCGCCGATCATCGGGCAAGTCTGTCAAAGTCCATACTTTGTTTTCATACATGGATTCTATCTCGGATCGCATGGCTTCAAGCCATTTGTTGGAATCTGGGCCCGCCATCGCTTCTTCATAGTTCGAAGGTTCACCGTTGTCTAACAACATGATTTCCAGGACAGGGTTGCCGTACCACTCTGGTGCGGAACGTGTCCTTGTGGACCTACGAAGTTCAGTAGCAACTTGATCCGAAGTACCTTGATCATCATCATTATTTTCCTCTCCAGTTGGTGTAGGCATCACAGGAACATTTTCCTGAGCTGCACTACTTTCCTGTTCAAGAGGTAGTACTTCATCGAGTTCTACTTTCCTCCCACTTACTTCTTTCGAGAGAAACTCTTTTTCCAGAAAGGATCCGTTCTTGGCAACAAAGATCTTGCCCTCGGATCTTAAGTAGAAGGTATACCCAATGGTTTCCTTAGAGTATCCTATGAAGACGCATTTTTCCGACTTGGGTTCGAGCTTTTCAGGTTGAAGTTTCTTGACATAAGCATCACATCCCCAAACTTTTAGAAACGACAGCTTAGGTTTCTTCCCAAACCATAATTCATACGGTGCCGTCTCAACGGATTTAGACGGTGCCCTATTTAAAGTGAATGTAGGTGTCTCTAGAGCGTATCCCCAAAATGATAGCGGTAAATCGGTAAGAGACATCATAGACCGCACCATATCCAATAGAGTGTGATTACGACATTCGGACACACCATTACGCTGAGGTGTTCCAGATGGCGTGAGTTGTGAAACGATTCCACATTTCCTTAAGTGCGTACCAAATTCGTGACTTCAATATTCTCCTCCATGATCTGATCGTAGGAACTTTATCTTTCGGTCACGTTGATTCTCTACCTCATTCTGAAATTCTTTGAACTTTTCATAGGTCTCAGACTTGTGTTTCATTAAGTAGACATACCCATATCTACTCAAGTCATCAGTGAGAGTGAGAACATAACGATATCCTCCGCGAGCCTCAACGCTCATTAGACCGCACACATCGGTATGTATGATTTCCAATAAGTTGGTTGCTCGCTCCATTGTTCCGGAGAACAGAGTCTTGGTCATTTTGCCCATGAGGCATGGTTCGCATGTGTCAAATGATTCATAATCGAGAGACTCCAAAAGTCCATCAGCATGGAGCTTCTTCATGCGCTTGACACCAATGTGACCAAGGCGGCAGTGCCACAAGTATGTGGGACTATCGTTATCAACTTTACATCTTTTGGTATTCACACTATGAATATGTGTAACATTACACTCGAGATCCATTAAGAATAAACCATTGACCATCGGGGCATGACCATAAAACATATCTCTCATATAAATAGAACAACTATTATTCTCGGATTTAAATGAGTAGCCATCTCGTATCAAATGAGATCTAGATACAATGTTCATGCTCAAACTTGGCACTAAATAACAATTATTGAGGTTTAAAACTAATCCCGTAGGTAAATGTAGAGGTAGCGTGCCGACGGCGATCACATCGACCTTGGAACCATTCCCGACGCGCATCGTCACCTCGTCCTTCGCCAGTCTTCGCTTATTCCGCAGCTCCTGTTGTGAGTTACAAATGTGAGCAATGGCACCGGTATCAAATACCCAGGAGTTACTACGAGTACTGGTAAGGTACACATCAATTACATGTATATCACATATACCTTTAGTGATGCCGGCCTTCTTGTCCGCTAAGTATTTGGGGGCAGTTCCACTTCCAGTGACCCTTCCCTTTGCAATAAAAGCACTGAGTCTCAGGCTTGGGTCCATTGCTTGACTACTTCCTGGCAACTGGCTTACCAGGCACGACAACATCTTTGCCGTCCTTCTTGAAGTTCTTCTTTCCCTTGCCCTTCTTGAACTTGGTGGTTTTATGGACCATCAACACTTGATGTTCTTTCTTGATTTCTACCTCTGCCGACTTCAGCATTGAAAATACTTTAGGAATAGTTTTCACCATCCCCTACATATTGTAGTTCATCACAAAGCTCTTATAGCTTGGTGGGAGCGACTGAAGGATTCTGTCAATGACCGCCTCGTCCGGGAGGTTAATGTCCAGCTAGGACAGGCGGTTGTGCAACCCAGACATTTTGAGTATGTGCTCACTGACAGAACTATTTTCCTCCATCTTACAACTGTAGAACTTGTCGGAGACTTCATATCTCTCGACCCGGGCATGAGCTTGGAAAACCATTTTCAGCTCCTCGAACATCTCATATGCTCCGTGTTGCTTAAAACGCTTTTGGAGCCCCAGTTCTAAGCTGTAAAGCATGCCGCACTGAACGAGGGAGTAATCATCAGCATGTGATTGCCAAGCGTTCATAACGTCTTGGTTCTCTGGGATGGGTGCTTCACCTAGCGGTCCATCTAGGACATATGCTTTCTTGGTAGCTATGAGGATGATCCTCAGGTTCCGGACCCAGTCCGTATAGTTGCTGCCATCATCTTTTAGCTTGGTTTTCTCTAGGAACGCATTGAAGTTCATGTTGACATGAGCGTTGGCCATTTGATCTACAAGACATATTTGCAAAGGTTTTAGACTAAGTTCATGATAATTAAGTTCATCTAATCAAATTATTTTAATGAACTCCCACTTAGATTAGACATCCCTCTAGTCATCTAAGTGTTACACGATCCGAGTCGACTAGGATGTGTCCGATCATCACGTGAGACGGACTAGTCATCATCGGTGAACATCTCCATGTTGATCGTATCTTCCATACGACTCATGTTCGACCTTTCGGTCTCTGTGTTCCGAGGCCATGTCTGTACATGCCAGGCTCGTCAAGTTAACCCTAAGTGTTTTTGCATGTGTAAAACTGTCTTCCACCCGTTGTATGTGAACGTAAGAATCTATCACAACCGATCATCACGTGGTGCTTTGAAACGACGAACTTTAGCAATGGCACACAGTTAGGGGAGAACACTTCTTGAAATTGTTATAAGGGATCATCTTATTTACTACCGTCGTTCTAAGTAAACAAGATGCATACACATAATAAACATCACATGCAATTATATAGTAGTGACATGATATGGCCAATATCATATAGCTCCTTTGATCTTCATCTTCGGGGCTCCATGATCATCTTCGTCACCGGCATGACACCATGATCTCCATCATCGTGTCTCCATGAAGTTGCTCGCCAACCATTACTTCTACTACTATGGCTAATGGTTTAGCAATAAAGTAAAGTAATTACATGGCGTTAAATCATTGACACGTAGGTCATACAATAATTAAGACAACTCCTATGGCTCCTGCCAATTGTCATACTCATCGACATGCAAGTCGTGATTCCTATTACAAGAACATGATCTCATACATCACAATATATCATTCATCATTCATCACAACTTTTGGCCATATCACATCACAAGACACTTGCTGCAAAAACAAGTTAGACGTCCTCTAATTGTTGTTGCAAGTTTTACGTGGCTTCTATAGGTGATCTAGCAAGAACGTTTTCTTACCTACGTTAAAGCCACAACGTGATTTGTCAACTTCTATTTACCCTTCATAAGGATCCTTTTCGTCGAATCCGCTCCAACTAAAGTGGGAGAGACAGACACCCGCTAGCCAACTTATGCAACTTGTGCATGTCAGTCGGTGGAACCTGTCTCACGTAAGCGTACGTGTAAGGTCGGTCCGGGCCGCTTCATCCCACAATACCGCTGAAGCAAAATAAGACTAGTAACGGCAAGAAAATTGACAACATCTATGCCCACAACAAAATTGTGTTCTACTCGTGCAATAGAGAACTACGCATAAACCTGGCTCTGATACCACTGTTGGGGAACGTTGCAGAAAATTAAAATTTTTCCTACGGTTTCACCAAGATCCATCTATGAGTTCATCTAAGAAACGAGTGATAGGATTGCATCTACATACCCTTGTAGATCGCGAGCGGAAGCGTTCAAGAGAATGGGGATGATGGAGTCGTACTCGCCATAATCCAAATCACCGATGACCAAGTGCTGAACGGACAGCACCTCCAAGTTCAACACACGTATGGAGCGGATGACGTCTCCTCCTTCTTGATCAAGCAAGGGGGAAGGAGAGGTTGAGGAAGAAGACTCCAGCAGCAGCACGACGGCGTGGTGGTGGTGGAGATGCAGTACTCCGGCAGGGCTTCGCCAAGCAACCGCGGGAGGAGGAAGAGGTGTAGCAGGGGGAGGGAGGCGCCAAGACTCAGGGTTGCGGCTGCCCTCCCTCCCCCCTCCTTTATATAGGACCCCGGGGGAGCCGTGCCTAGAGATGGGATCTCTAGGGGGGGCGGCGGCCAAGGGGGGTGGAGTGCCCCCCAAGGCAAGTGGAGGCGCCCCCTCCCCTAGGGTTCCCAACCCTAGGCGCAGAGGGGGGGCCAAGGGGGGGGGGGCGCACCAGCCCACCAGGGGCTGGTCCCCTCCCCACTTTAGCCCACGGGGCCCTCCGGGATGGGTGGCCCCACCCGGTGGACCCCCGGGACCCTTCCGGTGGTCCCGGTACAATACCGGGTGACCCCGAAACTTTCTCGATGGTCGAAACAGCACTTCCTATATATAAATCTTCACCTCCGGACTATTCCGGAACTCCTCATGACGTCCGGGATCTCATCTGGGACTCCGAACAACATTCGGTAATCACATACAAGTCTTCCTAATAACCCTAGCGTCACCGAACCTTAAGTGTGTAGACCCTACGGGTTCGGGAATCATGCAGACATGACCGAGACGGCTCTCCGGCCAATAACCAACAGCGGGATCTGGATACCCATGTTGGCTCCCACATGTTCCACGATAATTTCATCGGATGAACCACGATGTCGAGGATTCGATCAACCCCGTATAGAATTCCCTTTGTCAATCGGTACGTTACTTGCCCGAGACTCGATTGTCGGTATCCCAATACCTTGTTCAGTCTCGTTACTGTCAAGTCACTTTACTCATACCGTAATGCATGATCTCATGACCAAACACTCGGTCACTTTGAGCTCATTATGATGATGCATTACCGAGTGGGCCCAGAGATACCTCTCTGTCATACGGAGTGACAAATCCCAGTGTCGATCCGTGTCAACCCAACAGACACTTTTGGAGATACCTGTAGTGCACCTTTATGGTCACCCAGTTACGTTGTGACGTTTGGTACACCCAAAGCACTCCTACGGTATCCGGGAGTTACACGATCTCATGGTCTAAGGAAAGGATACTTGACATTGGAAAAGCTCTAGCAAACGAACTACACGATCTTGTGCTATGCTTAGGATTGGGTCTTGTCCATCACATCATTCTTCTAATGATGTGATCCTGTTATCAACGACATCTGATGTCCATAGTCAGGAAACCATGACTATCTGTTGATCAACAAGCTAGTCAACTAGAGGCTTACTAGGGACATATTATGGTCTATGTATTCACACGTGTATTACGATTTTCGGATAATACAGTTATAGCATGAATAAAGACAATTATCATGAACAAGGAAATATAATAATAATCCTTTTATTATTGCCTCTAGGGCATATTTCCAACAAGTTCATGTTACATGCCTAAAGAAAAATTTACATAAGGGAAAGTCTAACACAGGGCCTAAAAGTAATGGTCCGAAGACTCCAGTGATGCCCTGCCGCACGTCTATGCCATTTGTCCTTAGTAACAAATCCTTTGATAGGAGTATTTGACGATTGGTCGTGAAGATGGGAAACACTAGCCTTAAAAGGATCCCTGATGCAACCGTACAAAAAACATGGCTCTTAATAAACCTGTAGTAAAAAACACGTATGCAGTCCAAATAGGGTCAAGCCGTACTATGGACTTTTTTCGCAGTGTGCCTCCGGCGCTGCCCAAGCTATTTGGAGTGCATAGTGATATACGTGCGGTACGTGATGACCCACAAGTATAGGGGATCTATCTTAGTCCTTTTGATAAGTAAGAGTGTCGAACCCAACACGGAGCAGAAGGAAATAACAAGCGGTTTTCAGTAAGGTTTTCTCTGCAAGCACTAAAATTGTAGGTAATAGATAGTTTTGTGATAAGATAAATTGTAACGGGTAGCAAGCAATGAAAGTAAATAAAGTGCATCAAGGTGACCCAATCCTTTTGGTAGCAAAGGACAATCCTAGACAATTTCTTATAATGAGAAAAGAGCTCCCGAGGACACATGGGAATTATCGTCAAGCTAGTTTTCATCACGCTCATATGATTCGCGTTCAATTCTTTGATAATTTTATATGTGGGTAGACCGGTGCTTGGGTACTGCCCTTAATTGGACAAGCATCCCACTTATGATTAACCCCTATTGCAAGCATCCACAACTACAAAAGAAGTATTAAGGTAAACCTAACCACAACATCAAACATATGGATCCAAATCAGCCCCTTACGAAGCAACGCATAAACTAGGGTTTAAGCTTCTATCACTCCAGCAACCCATCATCTACTTATTACTTCCCAATGCCTTCCTCTAGGCCCAAATAATGGTGAAGTGTCATGTAGTCGACATTCACATAACACCACTAGAGGAGAGACAACATACATCTCATCAAAATATCGAACGAATACCAAATTCACATGACTACTAATAGCAAGACTTCACCCATGTCCTCAGGAACAAAAGTAACTACTCACAAAGCATATTCATGTTCATAATCAGAGGAGTAATAATATGCATTAAGGATCTGAACATATGATCTTTCACCAAGTAAACTAATTAGCATCAACTGCAAGGAGTAATCAACACTACTAGCAACCCACAGGTACCAATTTGTGGTTTTGATACAAGATTGGATACAAGAGATGAACTAGGGTTCTGAGAGGAGATGGTGCTAGTGAAGATGTTGATGGAGATTGACCCCCTCCCGATGAGAGGATCGTTGGTGATGACGATGGTGATGATTTCCCCCTCCCGGAGGGAAGTTTCCTCGGTAGGACAGCTCTGCCGGAGCCCTAGATTGATTCCTCCGCCTCGTGGCGGCGGAGTTTCATCCCATAAGCTTGCCTCTGATTTTTTTCCACGGTAAAAGCCTTCATATAGCAGAAGATGGGCACTGGAGGGCCACCAGGGGGCCCAGGAGACAGGGGACGCGCCCAGTAGGGGTGGGCGCGCCCCCACCCTCCTGGCCAGGGTGGGCCCCCTCTGGTGTTTTCTTCGCTCAATAATTCTTATTAATTCCAAAACTGACTTCCATGGAGTTTCATGATTTTGGAGCTATGCAGAATAGGTTTCCAATATTTGCTCCTTTTCCAGCCAGAATTCCAGCTGCCGGCATTCCCCCTCTTCATGGTAAACCTTGTAAAATAAGAGAGAATAGCCATAAGTATTGAGGTATAATGTGTAATAACAGCCCATAATGCAATAAATATTGATATAAAAGCATGATGCAAAATGGACGTATCAACTCCCCCAAGCTTAGACCTCGCTTGTCCTCAAGCGGAAACCGATATCGAAAAATATGTCCACATGTTTAGAGATAGAGGTGTCGATAAAAATAAAATACGAACATGAGGGCATCATGATCATTCTTATAACAGCAACATATATAGATTTTTTCATATGATTGCTTATGCTCAAGTAACGGTCAATTCACAATGTCAAGTATGGTTCAGAAACTCCATTGGGAACTAACAAACTATAATCTCAGTAATTGAAGCAATTGGAATTTATCATAACATCAGAAAGAGTCAAGAATAGAGCCTTTCAGCAAGTCCACATACTCAACTATCATATAGTCTTCTGCAATTGCTAACACTCACGCAATACTTGTGGTTTTGGAGTTTCAACCGGACACTGAGAGAGATAGGGGCTTAGTGTGTTGCCTCCCAACGTATTCACCTTTGGGTGATGTCAACAATAATAATTCATGCTAACTTACATCCAACTGGATATATATATCAAGATCTTTCAAACACGAGGAGCTTGCCAAAGGATAAAATGAAAAATGGAAAGGTGAAGATCACCTTGACTCAAGCGTAAAGTAAAACATAAAGTAAAAGATAGGCCCTTCGCAGAGGGAAGCAGAGGTTGTCATGTGCTTTTAGGGTTGGATGCATAAAATCTTAATGCAAAAGAACGTCACTTTATATTGCCACTTGTATGTGGACCTTTATTATGCAGTCCATCACTTTTATTGCTTCCACAACAAGATCATATAAAGCTTATTTTCTCTGCACTAATAAGTCATACATATTTAGATAGCAATTTTTATTGCCTGCAACATGACAACTTACTTGAAGGATCTTACTCAATTCATAGGTAGGTCTGGTGGACTCTCATGACAAAAACTGGGTTTAAGGATATTTGGAAGCACAAGTAGTATCTCTACTTGGTGCAAGGAATTTGGCTAGCATGAGGGGGAAAGGCAAGCTCAACATGTTTGGAAGGTCAATGACAATATGCTTTAACTGAGACGTGAGAAAACATAAACCATTACGTTGTCTTCCTTGTCCAACATCAACTCTTTTAGCATGTCATACTTAATGAGTGCTCACAATCATAAAAGATGTCCAAGATAATATATTTGTATGTGAAAACCTCTCCTTCCTTATTACTTCCTATTAATTGCAATGATGACCAAAACTATGTTTGTCAACTCTCAACAACTTTTATGCCTCTGACTTTCTATGTGTGAAGTCATTACTATCCATAAGATCAATATGAACTCTTTTATTCTTTCTACTTCCTCAAGATCATAGCAAGCTAGCAAAGCCCTTGACTCAACACTAATCTTTATTATAGATAGCTCACGGACTTGATTGCATAAAGAGATCACAAAGCAAAACTCAAAATAATTTGATACTAAAACTTCAATCGACTAGAACAAGATACTACTAAAAGGATCGAACTAAGTAAAACGGTAAAGATAGGAGTGTGATGGTGATACGATACCGGGGCACCTCCCCCAAGCTTGGCAGTTGCCAAGGGGAGTGCCCATACCCATGTTATTATGTCCTCGGAGGTGATGGAGGTGGTGATGATGATGGTGGATAATCACACATCGAGCGTAAAAGCTCCTCCAACTTGCGGATAATGCCCTTGAGTCCGACGATATGATCCTTCAACAAAATATTCACCTGTGTGATGTCTTCTTCTTTCACCGCCGGAGCTTGAACCTCCATGGCCTTCTTGATCCCTTCATCCTTGTTGATCTCTTCCGGTTCTTCTCTTTTCAGCTCTATCTTCAATAGCCAAGCATCCTTCTCTTCATTGTTGAAGGAGGGTGACGTCATGGTGCTCTAGATCTGTAACGGAAACAACTCGAAATGAAAACAGAGGAGTTTTGTGTGATATGATGGTCAAAGCCTTCAGGAGATTATATAATGAATTTTTACCGACCAAAATACGTAACGCAAGAAAACGGAGTCCGGGAGGGACACGAGGTGGCCACGAGATAGGGGGGCACGCACAGGAAGGGTGGGCGCGCCCTCCACCCTCGTGGAGGCCTCGTGTCCTTCCCGGATTATTTCTTTCTTCCTAAAATTCTTAAATATTCCAAAACAGATAAAAATTGCCATTAGAATTGTTTTGGAGTCGGTTTACTTACCGTACCACATACCTATTCCTTTTCGGAGTTTAGAACATCCTGGAAAGTGTCCCTTATGTATTCCTCCGGGGTTACGGTTTCAATAATATTAGTTTTAACATTGATAGGATTACCTTAGATATAATGTTTAATTCTTTGACCGTTCACCACCCTCGGACTTGTGCCTTCGAAGTTGTTGATTTTTATGGCACCAGAACGATAGACCTCCTCGATAACATAAGGACCTTCCCATTTATAGAGAAGTTTTCCTGCAAAAAATCTTAAACAAGAGTTGAATAATAACATGCTTTTGTATCCTTTTGTCATGCCAGCGTTTGACTTTTTCTTTGAATAGCTTGGCATTCTCATAGGCTTGGGTTCTCCATTCATCAAGTGAGCTAATATCAAATAGCCTCTTCTCACCGGCAAGTTTGAAGTCATAGTTGAGCTCTTTAATAGCCCAATATGCTTTATGTTTAAGTTGAAGAGGTAAGTGACATGCTTTTCCATAAACCATCTTATACGGAGACATACCCATAGGATTTTTGTATGCAGTTCTATAGGCCCATAATGCGTCATCAAGTTTCTTGGACCAATTCTTTCTAGATCTATTCACAGTCTTTTGCAAAATTAATTTGAGATCTCTATTGCTCAATTCTACTTGACCACTAGACTGCGGGTGATAAGGAGATGCGATTCTATGATTAACATCATACTTAGCAAGCATCTTATGGAAAGCGCCATGAATAAAATGTGAACCACCATCAGTCATAAGATATCTAGGGACTCCAAACCTCGGAAAAATAACTTCTTTAAGCATTTTAATAGAGGTGTTATGATCAGCACTACTAGTTGGAATAGCTTCTACCCACTTAGTAACGTAATCAACAGCAACTAAAATATGTGTGTAACCATTAGAGGCAGGAAAAGGTCCCATATAATCAAAGCCCCAAACATCAAATGGTTCAATAACAAGAGAATAATTCATAGGCATTTCTTGACGTCTACTAATATTACCAATTCTTTGACGTTCATCACAAGATAAGACAAACTTACGAGCGTCTTTGAAGAGAGTAGGCCAATAAAAACCAGATTGCAATACCTTATGTGTAGTTCTATCTCTAGCGTGGTGTCCTCCATATGATTCAGAGTGACACTTGCGTAGGATCTGTTCCTGTTCATGTTCAGGTACACAATGTCTAATAACACCATCTACTCCTTCTTTATGAAGGTGTGGGTCATCCCAGAAGTAATGTCTTAAATCATAAAAGAACTTTTTCTTTTGCTGGTATGTGAAACTAGGTGGTATAAATTTAGCAACAATGTAATTAGCATAATTAGCATACCAAGGAGCAGTACGAGAAGCAATAATGACCGCTAATTGTTCATCAGGAAAGCTATCGTCAATAGGCAGTGATACGTCCATTTTGCATCATGCTTTTATGACAATATTTATTGCATTATGGGCTGTTATTTCACGTTATGTCACAATACGTATGGCTATTCTCTTTTATTTTACAAGGTTTACATGAAGAGGGAGAATGCTGGCAGTTGGAATCTGGGTTGGAAAAGGAGTAAATATTGGAGACCTATTCTAAGCAACTCCAAAAGTCCTGAAACTCCATGGAATACCTTGAAATAAATAAAGAAAAATCATCACCAAAGATGAAGGCCAGGGGCCCCACACCCTGCTCACGAGGTTGGGGGGCGCGCCCCCCTGGGCGCGCCCCCTACCTGGGCCCCCTGGTGGCTCTTCGACGCCCATCTTCTCCTATATGAAGTCTTTCGATGAGAAAAAAAAGAAGCAACCTTTCGGGGCGAGACTCCGCCACCACGAGGCGGAACCTTGGCGGAACCAATCTAGGGCTCTGGCAGAGCTGTTCTGCCGAGGACACTTCCCTCCGGGAGGGGAAAATCATCACCATCGTCATCACCAATGCTCCTCTCATCGGGAGAGGCCAATCTCCATCAACATCTTCACCAGCACCATTTCATCTCCAAACCCTAGTTCATCTCTTGTATCCAATTCTTGTCTACAAGTCCGGGATTGGTGCTAGTAAGTTGCTAGTAGTGTTGATTACTCCTTGTAGTTGATGCTAGTTGGTTTATTTGGTGGAAGATCATATGTTCAGATCCTTTATGCATACTATTACCCCTCTGATTGTGAACATGAATATGCTTTGTGAGTAATCACGTTTGTTCCTGAGGACAAGGGAGAAGTCTTGCTATTAGTAGTCATGTGAATTTGGTATTCGTTCGATATTTTGATGAGATGTATGTTGTCTAGCCTCTAGTGGTGTTATCTGAACGTCGACTACATAACACTTCACCATTACTTGGGCCTAGAGTAAGGAATTGGGAAGTAATAAGTAGATGATGGGTTGCTAGAGTGACAGAAGCTTAAACCCTAGTTTATGCGTTGCTTCGTAAGGGGCTGATTTGGATCCATATGTTTCGTGCTATGGTTAGGTTTACCTTAATACTTTTGTTGTAGTTGCGGATGCTTGCAATAGAGGTTAATCATAAGTGGTATGCTTGTCCAAGTAAGGGCAGTACCCAAGCACCGGTCCACCCACATATCAAATTATCAAAGTACCGAACGCGAATCATATGAGCGTGATGAAAACTAGCTTGACGATATTCCCATGTGTCCTCGGGAGCGCTTTTCCTATCATAAGAGTTTGTCCAGGCTTGTCCTTTGCTACAAAAAGGATTGGTCCACCTTGCTGCACCTTATTTACTTTTGTTACTTGTTGCTCATCACAATTTATCTTATCACAAAACTATCTGTTACCACTTATTTCAGCACTTGCAGAGAATACCTTGCTGAAAACCGCTTGTTATTTCCTTCTGCTCCTTGTTGGGCTCGACACTCTTACTTATCGAAAGGACTACGATAGATCCCCTATACTTGTGGGTCATCAAGACTCTTTTCTGGCGCCGTTGCCGGGGAGTGAAGCGCCTTTGGTAAGGGAAAATTTATTTAGTGTGCTGAAATTTTCTGTCAGTTGTTACTATGGAAAGTAATTGTCTGAGGGGCTTGTGCGGGGTATCTTCACCCCGTCCAGTAGAGCAAAGAGTTGCTCCTCAACCTACTCAACCTACTGAACCTATTGAAAATGAAACTCCTTTTGAGATTCCTTCGGGTTTGATGGAAAAACTGCTAGCTAACACTTCTACAGGAGATGGAACAAAGCATCCTAATGAACACCTACGCTATGTGGATGATGTGTGTGGACTATTTAAGCTTGCAAGTATACCCGATGATGTTGTTAAGAAGAAGGCCTTCCCTTTATCTTTAAAGGGAGACGCATTGACATGGTATAGGCTATGTGATGATATGAGATCCTGGAACTATAAAAGATTGAAGTTGGAATTTCATCAAAAGTATTACCCTATGCATCTTGTTCATCGTGATCGCAATTATATATATAATTTTTGGCCTCGCGAAGGAGAAAGCATCGCTCAAGCTTGGGGGAGGCTTATATCAATGTTATATTCATGCCCCAATAATGAGCTCGCAAGACAAGTAATTATCCAAAGTTTTTATGCTCGGCTTTCTGATAACAATCGCACCATACTCGATACTTCTTGTGCTAGCTCTTTTATGATGAAGACTACCCAATTCAGATGGAATTTATTGGATAGGATTAAACGCCGCTACTAGGGAAAACCTTATACACAGAATGTTACCAGTAGCGCTGTATAAAATCATACGCTACTGCTACTTAGTAGCAGCGCGTGTAAAATAACCGCGCTACTCCTATGACTTTAGCAGTAGCATGTACTAGAAAAAAGCGCTACTGCTATGTTTGAACTGGGTGCACATGGCTAGCCCAACCTAGGAGTAGCGCGTATACTGGCCCAGCGCTACTGCTACTCTCCTTAGCTGTAGCGCGCTTACATGTAAGGCGCTACTGCTAACAGAAATAAAATAAAGTGAAAAACAAGTAGAAAAGTAAATGAAAATGAAAGAAATAGAAAAAGGAGAAAGGAAAAAAATAAAATGTAAAGAAAAATAAAAGAAAAAGGGAAAAAAGGAGAAAGGAATATCAGTAGCGCGTTTCCAAAAACGCGCTGTAGCTAACTTAGCTATAGCGCGTTTTCGGAAACGCGCTACCGTTACGTTTCACTTAAACAGCGGTTTCCCCCCTGCCCCCTGGCCGCCACACTTCTTCCCCAAATCCCTCGCCCTCACCGCCGTCTCCCCAATTCGCCGTCGCCCCACTTCGCCGCCGTCTCCTACCGGCGTGGACGCCCGCAACCTCACCGTCTCCCCCCGAGGCCGTCGTCATCCTCACCGCCGCCGCCCGAGGCCGCCCTTAGCCTCACCGCCGCCGCCCGATCGAGGCCGCCCTCGACGTCACCATCCGCGCCCTCCACCTCACCACCGCGCGCCCGAGCCCGCCCAGGACCGCCATTGCCCGTGCTCGAGCCCGCCCTCACCGCCCCTGCCTCCGTCACCGAGCACCTCCCCGCCATCGTCTCTCCCCTCTCTGTAAGTCCCCCACTCCTCTCTCTCTGAAATTTAGAGAAAAAATTAGTAGAGAAAAAGTTTGTTTATAGCAAAAAATTTAGTTTAGAGCAAAGGATGTTAAGTAGTAGATGTTAGAGCAAAAATTAGTTTAGAGCAAAAAATTTGGTTTACAACAAAAGTTAGTTAGGGCAGTAGGGTTTAATTAGGGTAGATGCTGCTTGTATAGTATATAGTGATACTAGTAGATGTTAATTAGGTTAGGACAATAGTGGTACTAGTAGATGTTAATTAGATGTTTTTCAGTTAGGGCACTAGAGTTTTGCTAGGTTAATTAGGTTAGTAGTGCTGCTAGTAGTAGTGGTACAGTAGGTTAATTATGTGACGTTAAATGAATAACCTAAATGAATGAAATTAGTAGTTAACTGATTTTTTTTTTCTTTTCATCATTATAGAGCACTAAAGTTAACTGAATTTTGTTATATTAGTAGTTAAATGAATTTTCTTCTACATTTTGTTTTTGAATTAGCTTGTGAAATTTGGACATGTGGTTGCTCGTGTATATTTGGACATGTGTTGCGGTGTCGAAGAGGGATATTTGAACACTGTTTCCAGGGAATGATGCTGAGTGGCCTATGTTTTGCCGAAATGTTGATTCATTTCTATTCCGGCAAATTTCAGGTTCTCGATTTGTCCACTTTTTAGCAAAGTTCATGCCGAAATTTTCCGTGAATTTCGGCATGACTTGTGCTACAAACTAGGACATATCGAGTGCCCGGGATTTGCCGCACCAGGAAGGAGTCAACATTCCTGCAAAACAATAGTCCTTTTTATGTCATTATTCATTTTATTAGGTCTAGAATTAATTGACTAGATTTAATCATAGGAAACATGGCTAGCAACGATGAAGGACAGGGTTCTGGTGATTGCGACGACGTCTACCGGGCGGCAGACGAATTTTTTAGCCTTACCGACGATCAATAGATGTTGTTGCTGGCCCCACCGGTGGCATCGGGGACTGAGACCGACACGCATACCGGTGATGAGACCGACACGCGGACCGGTGCTGAGACTGAGACCGGCGCTGAGATTCAGAGCGGCATCGAGACCGGCGCTGAGACCGGTGCTGCCTCGGGGAGCGGAGCCGGTGTAGAACCGAAAGCAAAGAGGCAACGGCTTCCTAACAAACTCAGGACTACTAGACTGGTGGTCACGGAGGTGGACGACGGCAATTTTGAGCCAAAGGCGCCCGAGGAAGCGCGCGTGCTACGGCAATCAAATAGGCTGCATCATACGGACAACCGCCACCATCAACGATGAGAAACTAAAGAAGATAGAAAATATGAGGAGCTCCCTCCTAAAGAAGTTTCACCAGATATTCTTGTTCCCGGGCCGGAATGAGAAGGATTATGAAGATCCAGACAAGGACCCGGCAATGAAGAAGATAAACAAACACGCCATGACCAAGTTTAGCGACGCGTTGGCCGCCTGGAAAAATCGAGTGAAAGCAAAGATCAACAACTGGGAACCCTACTCCGAGATTGTAAAGGATAATCCGACAATCACGGAAGAGCAGTTTCAAATATTCAAGGAGGCTTGCGAGGCCGAAGCTGCCAAAAAAGTCTAAGTACATGAAGGGGCTTCAAAAGAGGAACATTGGGAGCCACCACCTCGGAAGCCGTGGTTACGGCGGAAAGAGGTCCAAATGGGCCAAGGAGGACGCGGAAGCCGCGAGTCTGGGCATCCCAGACCCCTTGGCAGATTTCACCGTCCCGCAGGAGCGTGACGCCCCGAGGGCCCGGCACCGTTGGGACCCAGTGAAGAAGGTTTACGAGACAACACTGGTCATTACGGAGTTCATGAGACTGCTGGTAATTTTAGTTTCTGATCAATTCGACTGCACACGTTAGTCATATTTGTAAATGATCCTCGTGCCTTTTGCAGAGAGAGTAGCACCGGATTGCGGCCGAAAGCGACTCGCCGTCTGAGGCATTGGCGAGGCCCAAGTGGGACACTCCATTCAACCGGGCGTTGAACATATTGAAACAACAACCGGTGGATACTCGACCGTTGTATGGACGCGTGCACGGTGTCGGAGACGGCGCCACGTGGAAGAAGTACTACCGTGAGACCACGGAGGAGGAAAAGGAAAGACGGAGGTTAACTGAAGAAAGCATCGACAAGAAGGTTGAGATTGCGGTTGAGAAGAAATCATCTCAGACAGTCGCAACAGCGGTAGCTGCCGCAAAACAGGCGATTGCAGATATATCTACTTCCTTGGTGACGGGCGTTTACACTTGGACAAGGCAAAATCCAAAAAAAATGCAGAGGACTTTCCCCTTGCTGACTTCTTGGGAGCACCTGCTCCCGCACCGGCTCCCGTACCTGCTCCCGCACCGGCTCCCGCACCTGCTCCCGCACCGGCTCCCGTTCCTGCTCCTGCACCGGCTCCCGCACCTGCTCCCGCACCGGCTCCCGTACCTGCTCCCACACCGGATGTGCTCGGTGGTGCCTCCTCTTTGGCTGAGCTCGACGCCCTCACGGTATCTGTCACATCGGCCCCCTTCAATATAAATGTATAATCTCCCGTTTTCGTTGCCTTTCGGATGTCTCACGTCGCAGACTTTTCTTTGCAGGCCGACGAAAGCCCGTGCACCATATTGTACACCATCGGCCAATAGAAGGTGGACGTGGGGAAGGGGACAATAATGGAGCCGAAGGAACCATTGTTCCACAGCCGGACGATCCCCCCGAACGTCTTCAAGGTTTCCGTGGCCAGTGTCAAACCGGGCCACGAGAATTTGCCTCCTCTAATACTAGTGGGGGATGACGACGAGACCCCACGGCGGCTTGGTGATTGTTGCAATGGGTGGGTCCTGTTGTGGCCAAAGAGTCTGCTTCGTCTGGAGGCGGCCGGGAGCACACCCACGAGCACGCAGCCTCAGCAAGGTATGAACATCAACACCCCACCTACCCAATTAGCGTCGGGTGTCTGGTTGGGTGATAGCGGACGGGGTAAGCAGGTGGCTCCATTAGTCGCTGATGACGTCACCATGGATGAGGATGAGGATGACGATGGCGCTGAACAGTATGTCTATACTGGCGCCTCCTCAGGGTTTGAGCGTCATGAGTCGGTGCCTGAATTACCGTCTCAACGTATTATTAATGACCATCCGGTGGTAAATAAGTCTAGGAAGAGAGGGAGGAAAGGCAAAAAAGCTAATTCTATGATCCAGCCGCCTCAGCAGCCTCGGCTTCAGGACCGTGTAGATATCCTCGATGCGGATAAATGGCATATCCCCGGTCGACCAATCCTACCTGAAACAGCGCTACGGGCCAGATTCGGCGATCTAAGGAGACTTCATGACGATGTGCTGCGGGTAGAGAAAGGCCTCATCGCCTCGAAAGATCCAGGATACCCACTCTACGTGGTTAACGTTCCGCGGCAAATGTCGTACGTCGACGGCTTCCCCGCGGATAAGTTCTTCCTCCGATTCGATTACATATTCGACATGTTTTGTGACACTCCAAAATAATTGTGATTTTGTTTTCAGAAAAAGCCTTGCTTGGTTTGAAGAAGGTCATTTAAACCCTTCTTAAAAACCCTCTTCTGAGTTTGCCCCTCAAAAATCTTTTCTTGGATTTAGTTTCTTTTAAAAAGAAAACCTTTTGCTTTTGGGTTTTCATTTGATTTTTAGTCCATTCTTGTTTACCATGCCTCTTATGGTAAAACTCTCCAAAAAACCTCTCCTCCCACTTGGGTACAACCCAAACATTCTGTCCAAACTAATAAAATCCATTTTTGGATTTTATTCCAATTATTTCTTTTCCCCAAAACAATTCTGTCTTTTCTTGTGAACCTAGGGATTTGCAAAGCAAGTACCCTAATGCCTTTGATCCTTGATCCCAAACCAACTCCCCTGAATATTCCTTAGTACCCACAACCTAGAACCATCTTGATCCACTCTTCTTATTTTCAAATATTTCAAATTTCACTCTCTGCAAGTTTGGTCTAGATTTGCCAAATTTGGTGAAATTCATATCTACATTCCTCCAAAAATTCCACCAAAATTCAGGCAACCTCTAGTTGCAATGATAGACCTCTCCACCAAAAATCAGCTCAAGGAAAATCCCTACATGCCAGAATCATTCTGTCGAACACTTGGCGTGCACTATTTTGTTCATATTCAGTAAAATTCAGAGTTCAGTGTCGTTTCCCCGACAGAAATTCAGTCACAAGTCCACAGTGCCCTTGGCACGTTGCTAGCGGCTTATCCTTCTTGTCCAGAGCTTCACACGCGTGCTTGGCGCGTTCCTGGCGTCGGTGGCACCCTGGCCCGCCTGCGCCGGCGTGTCTTGCGGCGGCAGAACCACCGTAGCGGCCTACAGGGGGCAAAACTGCGGCATAACGCCGTTCGGCGCCGCCCAAGCGTCCTGGTAGCTCCGCGTGGCCATCCTCTTGCCAGCGCACGCATGCGGCACTGTCGCCGTGGCCTGGCACGTGCAGAGCGCGTTCTCTGCCGCCGACGGGCCGTGCGGCCGTTCCGTCGAGGACAGGCCGTAACCTCGCCCACCCTGCTGAGTTGGACACTGGATCAGCACCAGCACTCCGTCTAGTCGATGCTCAAGCTCCTAAGCCGACCGTCCCGCCACAGCGCCGCCATAATCACCCGCCGGACTTATCCGTCCACAGCAACCGCTTCGGGCCGGCTATAAATAGCACCCCCCGAGCTTGCTCTCGCCCCCGCACAACTCCACCACCTCACCAGACCCTGCCTAGCCACTGGGAGGGCCTCGAGGAGCCCTTCTTCCTCGACTCCGGCCACCTCGTTCCGCCTCGGCCTCCATCTCGATTCACTTCGGTGAGGCCGTCTCTGGCGCCCTAGCCTCGACCTCAACCCTCTCGGGCAACTAAGAGTCTAACCCCCACTCCAATTTGATCTTCACAGCTCTCTCCGACGAGGTCCACGACCACCCGAACCGCCGTCCGCCAGAGCAAGAGCCGTCGTCGACACAGTGCTCACCGGCGACCACTTCCACCTCCCACATACGCGGAAGGACGTGCTGATCACGAAGGTACCGTCCGATCACTTTGCCTCGCCGTGGATCGCCGCCGGCGACCACCGCACCTCTCGGGCACCGTCGCGCTCTGTTTCCCCGTTTGAAATTTCAAACCTGACAGGTGGAGCCCGCCTGTCAGCCTCTCAGCCGTTTCTTTTAAACGAACCGTTTCTGGACTTTTCCGCAGAGCCCCCTGGGAACTTTCTGTTTCATTACAGATGGGTCCTTGGACCAAAACTCTTATAACTTTTAAACATAAAATGATTTTTGATTGATTCATTTTCTGTCACCTTTATTTTTCTGTCTAGTTTTTTGTCATATTTATTTGAAAAATATTTGGAACACTTTTTGGTACACTCACGGTATTTATGTTACGGATGTATTTTCTTATACCGTAGATTCCGGAGGAAGCAACGGAGCCACAAACTTCACTCAGTTAAACTCCGACTACTCCGAACCAGGCAAGCATGTTTGAACTCTTGATATGATGAGTGGTTGTGCATGTTTGCATTTTAGTATAGTCATGGCATGTTTATGAACATTTCCTTGAATGTTATATTTCATGCACATAAGTGGAAAGCAAGTTTCGGAAAGCATTATGTTGTTGGATACATATTTGCATGGCCATGTGATGGCATGAGGATGGGTAAGATGGCAGTGTTGTGACATGCCAGTCTTATGCCAGATTTTTTGACTTCAGTGTCATCATGAAACAAATCACATTCCCATTCATTCCTTCCGGTACTATCACATGTTTTCCGAAAGGAATGTGGCTTAGTAAGTTGCAATTCGTTTTCCTGGTACACACCAAATGGAGAGGCCGGGATGAGAGTTCCATGGCCCTGGATTAAAGCCCGTCATCCGGTCAGGGGGCATGGGTGTTTCCGGTTGGGACCGAGAGGGGGGCACCCCTTAGAGCGCGCGTATAGAAATTTGATCCCATGCTATTCGAGTTTGTGACCTCCCCGTCTCAAAGTTTTTCTTGGACGTTGTCCAGGGTGATTCCTAGCATCGTGAGGTGAAATGGGTGTGTACTAGTTAAATGTATTTCTACTGAAATACCATAAACGGAACTAGTCGATTTGGGACTATGGAAATCCGTTAGCTGTGGTCAGTCAATTACCAACTCTGCAGAGTTACCAATCTTTCAATTATCTTGTACTTTGTTCAAGTACTATATCCATCTTATCTTGTCAGGTATCAGCCTCAGTGACAAAACTCCGGAGAAATACATGTGTGATAAATCTGGTTAAAAGATTATTCTTGTGGAGGGACTAATATTGTTATTTACTTTGTTACAAGCCCTGTCTGTGATGTCGCTCAGACCTCCGACGGTGGCATACTTGTATTTACATTTAGTGTAAGCCATGTCTGTGATGTCGCTCAGACGTCCGACTGTGGTATTTCTTTTAAAGCCCTGTCTGTGATGTCGCTCAGACGTCTGACGGTGGCATTTCTTTTAAAGCCCTGTCTGTGATGTCGCTCAGACGTCCGACTGTGGCATTTCTTGTAAAGCCCTTTATGTGATGTCGCTCAGACGTCCGACTGTGGCATTTCTTTTAAAGCCCTGTCTGTGATGTCGCTCAGACGTCCGACTGTGGCATTTCTTTTAAAGCCCTTTATGTGATGTCGCTCAGACGTCCGACTGTGGCATTTCTTTTAAAGCCCTTTATGTGATGTCGCTCAGACGTCCGATTGTGGCATTTCTTTTAAAGCCCTTTATGTGATGTCGCTCAGACGTCCGACTGTGGCATTTCTTTTAAAGCCCTTTATGTGATGTCGCTCAGATGTCCGACTGTGGCATTTCTTTTAAAGCCCTATCTGTGATGTCGCTCAGATGTCCGACTGTGGCATTTCTTTTAAAGCCCTTTATGTGATGTCGCTCAGACGTTCGACTATGGCATTTCTTTTAAAACCCTTTATGTGATGTCGCTCAGACGTCCGATTGTGGCATATCTTTTAAAGCCCTTTATGTGATGTTGCTCAGACGTCCGACTGTGGCATTTCTTTTAAAGCCCTTTATGTGATGTCGCTCAGACGTCCGACTGTGGCATTTCTTTTAAAGCCCTTTATGTGACGTCGCTCAGACGTCCGACTGTGGCGTTTCTTTTAAAGCCCTTTATGTGATGTCGCTCAGATGTCCGACTGTGGCATTTTCTTTTAAAGCCCTTTATGTTGTGTCGCTTAGACGCCCGACTGCGGCATGAGTTTTATTTGTTTACCTTTCGAGGCGTCGCTCCAGACACCCGATCGGTTTTCATTCATTTGTTTACTTATCAAGTCGTGCATAAATATTATTATTGTTGCATGAGCATCATTTCTATTCATGACGCATTCATGCATTCATTGATTATATCTTTTGTCCGAACTATCTTGCGAGTACTTTCAAAGTACTCACCTGGCTTGTTGATTTGTCTAGATGATGATGAAGGCGATCTCTTGGATGAAAAGTTTGATAGTGAGTCCGATGCCTAGAGGAGTCCCAGTCAGTCCCATGCGATCATGTTTGGTCATTGTATTATCGGCTTCCGCAAACCCCAGAAATAAATTCATCGAGCCTCACCTCGACGCTCGATGAGCTGCCAGTTAGGAGTCAAGTTATCCACCACTTTTACCGCAAGCTAGTAGCATGCCACTACATCCCTGTGTCATAACCGCCCTTATGTAAGATATTGGCGAGTTTGTAATAAGATTGTTGAGCAGCCTCAGCTCAATCCTGTAATATATTTAATGCTACTGGCCCTCTGTTCATCAAGTTTTTGTCTACCAGTGAGGATGACTTTTCCTATACTGGGATTTAAAGATCAATTTTCTCAATGATCATTTTATTGAAAAACCGGTCGTGACATGTTTCAGGTGAAGAAGCTGGATTTTACGTTTGTCCGCCTTTATGCCTTGCACATGAACTACATCATTGGGGTTGAGCAGATACGTTTTATCTGTGTCGCTGACCCGTACTACATGCACGAGGGCTTCTTGGGAGTCTGTGCACAGCATCGTGAATACGCGAGGGATTACATCATCAGTTTCATGCTCGCCAATAAGGACAAGGAGGCGATTCTCGTGCCTTCCGTGTAAGTCATCCGCGCTGCTATCCTTCCTTCGATTTCAATAATTCATTTGCACGGTGGAGGCTAATTAATTTGAGGTGTACTTATTTTGTGCAGGGGCGGGCGTGCCGTCCTCATCATCCTCTACCCCCGATTCTCCCACGCTCTTTACTTGGACTCATCGAAGAACATTCACAAAAAGGATTACACCCACATCAAAGATGTTCTCGACAGTGCTATGTTTTACTACCAAGCAAGGGGTGGAGAAGTTAGGGACAAGAAGAGAAGGGGCGGCAGGGCCGCCTTCAGCCATAAGACCGACTTCTGCTGCATCCAGCAACCGAGCGATTCTCTTAATGATGGATTCTATGTCCTACACCACATGCTGGAGTACAGACGGGATCACCAGAACCTTCACAAGGCACCTAGATCTCGCGATGCCCATATTCTGCAATGGGCAAAGGACATAGAAGATATCGAGGATCATCGACTTCGAGCTGAGTTCTATAACATCCAGCGCGAACTTGCCCAAATCATCATGAATGAGGTCGTCGGAAAAACAGGGATGTTCCATGCAGAAGGACAAATGTTGCGGGAAGACATCCGAACATGGATAGCCTCTCAGCGTCTCGACATGAAGCCTTTCACTAAGCTCGATGACTATCTCCCTGACATGGATGGATGGCACGACATGATGGAGTGATTGTCGATATATGACAATGTGTCCGTTTAGTCCATACTTTCTTTTATGACAAAACTTTGAGTTATGCATGGTGAAACTTTATTTGTGATGTAATTAAACCGTCCTCCTCCTCGACTAGCGAAAATCACTCTAGTTAGGTCACTTTGGGTACGATGAACTTTGTCATTTATGCTTATGATATGTTGTTTCTATTTTTGCCAAATCTGTCTCTTTCTGTTGCTCAACTATATATGTTGCATATCATCGACTCATGTGATGATGCAGGTGCATAGATCATAGATGGCGAAGAAGTGCTACGCCAGGAGTATATATACGACAAGTGGCCGGAGTGTCAGGCCCAGGTGTACCGGTTTTCGATTTACGAGCGACACGCAGTACTTAGTTTAGGTTCACGCTAATGCGAGAGAGGGATACGAACTCATGTACTCAAAGTGATAGCTATTCTCGCGTATATCATTGTTTAGATGGATGACGATGTATTTTCAAGTAATCGAGACTTGTATCGCTATTTTTGAGATTGATGACGAGAGACCACTTTGTGTTGGATGATGATTATGATGATGACATGATTTGATGAGACTAATTGTATGTATATGCTATGATTACATTTGTATGTGGATGATATGCTAAAGATTATTGTATAAAAAGTATTCAATTACAAAACAAATAAAAAACAAATATGCAGGAAAAAAACTAATAAAACTAGTAGTAGCGAGGGGAGGAAATTTAGCAGTAGCGCCGACTTACCAGTAGCGCTTCCTGCTAAACAGCGCTGCAGATAATATCAGTAGCGCCCTTTTCCAAAGAGCGCTATAGCTATTCATCAGTAGCAGTAGCGTGGGTCAACAGGCGCTACTGCTATACATTAGCTGTAGCGCCTTATTAGTAGCACCGGCACCCGCGCTACTGAGAGGGTCAAAACCCGCGCTGCTGCTAGGCTTTTCCCTAGTAGTGCGCAACTCTGAAGATTGGGACCTCGACGAAGGTAAGGAGTCAGGTATGACACCTAAGTTTGATTGTGTTAAATCTTTTATGGATACCGAGATTTTCCATAAGTTTAGCACTAAATATGGACTTGACTCTGAAATAGTAGCTTCTTTCTGTGAATCTTTTGCTACTTATGTTGATCTCCCCAAGGAGAAGTGGTTTAAATATCATCCTCCTATAGAAGTAAAAGTAGCTGCACCTATTAAAGTTGAAGAAAAGATTGTCACTTATAATGATCCTATTGTTCCCACTTCTTATGTTGAGAAACCACCTTTCCCTGTTAGAATGAAGGATCATGCTAAAGCTTCAACTGTTGTTCGTAAAAGCAATAATAGAACTTATACACCTCCTGAGCAAGTCAAAGTAGAACCTAATATTTCTATTGTTAAAGATCTCTTGTCTGACAATATTGATGGGCATGTTATGCAATTCTGTGGTGAAACTACCAGAATTGCTAAACCCTGTGATAAAGATAAACATAGACCTGTGGTAGGCGTGCCTGTTATTTCTGTTAAAATAGGAGATCATTATTATCATGGCTTATGTGATATGTGTGCTAATGCTAGTGTTATACCCATTGACTTATACAAAGAAATTATGCATGATATTGCACCTGCTGAGTTAGAAGATATTGATGTTACAATTAAACTTTCCAATAGAGATACTATTTCTCCTGTGGAAATTGTTAGAGATGTTGAAGTCTTGTGTGGGAAAACCAAATATCCCGCTGATTTTCTTGTTCTTGGTTCTCCACAAGATAGCTTTTGTCCCATTATATTTGGTAGGCCCTTCTTGAATACTGTTAATGCTAAGATAGACTACGAAAAGAATGTTGTTACTATTGGCTTGGATGATATGGTTCATGAGTTTAATTTCTCTAAATTTAGTAAGCAACATCGTGAGGAGGAATTGCCTAGTAAGGATGAAATTATTGGTCTTGCTTCCATTGCCGTACCTCCTAGTGATCCTTTAGAACAATATTTGCTAGACCATGAAAATGATATGTTCATGAATGAAAGAAGGGAAATAGATGAAGTATTCTTTAAACAGGAACCTATTCTGCAACACAATTTTCCTGTTGAAATCCTAGGGGATCCCCCCTCCACCCAAGGGTAATCCCGTGTTTGAGCTTAAACCGTTGCCTGATAATCTTAAATATGCTTATCTTGATGAAAAGAAAATATATCCTGTCATTATTAGTGCTAACCTTTCAGAGCATGAAGAAGAAAGATTATTGAAAACTCTGAAGAAGCACCGTGCATCTATTGGATATACACTTGATGATCTTAAGGGCATTAGTCCCACTCTATGTCAACATAAAATAAATTTGGAAGCGGATGCCAAACCAGTTTGTGATCCTCAACGACGTTTGAATCCTAAAATGAAAGAAGTGGTAAGAAAAGAAATACTCAAGCTTCTAGAGGCAGGTATAATTTATCCCGTTGCTGATAGTCAGTGGGTAAGTCCTACCCATTGTGTCCCTAAGAAGGGAGGTATTACTTTTGTCCCTAATGATAAAGATGAATTGATCCCGCAAAGAATTATCACAGGTTATAGGATGGTAATTGATTTCCGCAAATTAAATAAAGCTACTAAGAAAGATCATTACCCCTTACCTTTTATTGATCAAATGCTAGAAAGATTATGCAAACATACACATTATTGCTTTCTAGATGGTTATTATGGTTTCTCTCAAATACCTGTGTCAGCTAAGGATCAATCAAAGACTACTTTTACATGCCCTTTTGGTACTTTTGCTTATAGACGTATGCCTTTTGGTTTATGTAATGCACCTGCTACCTTTCAAAGATGCATGATGGCTATATTCTCTGACTTCTGTGAAAAAATTTGTGAGGTTTTCATGGACGATTTTTCCGTCTATGGTTCCTCTTTTGATGATTTCTTAAGCAATCTTGATCGAGTTTTGCAGAGATGTGAAGAAACTAATCTTGTCTTGAATTGGGAAAAGTGCCACTTTATGGTTTGTGAAGGTATTGTCTTGGGGCACAAAGTTTCTTAAAGAGGTATTGAAGTTGATAAGGCCAAGGTTGATGCTATTGAAAAGATGCCATGTCCCAATGACATTAAAGGTATAAGAAGTTTCCTTGGTCACACCAGATTTTATAGGAGGTTCATTAAGGACTTCTCAAAAATCTCTCGGCCTCTGACTAATTTATTAAAAAAAGATGTACCGTTTGTCTTTGATGATGATTGTGTAGAAGCATTTGAAATACTTAAGAAAGCATTAGTCTCTGCACCTGTTGTTCATCCACCTGATTGGAATTTACCCTTTAAAATTATGTGTGATGCTAGTGATTATGCTGTAGGTGCTGTTCTAGGGCAAAGAGTTGATAAGAAATTGAATGTTATCCATTATGCTAGTAAGACTCTAGACAATGCTCAAAGAAACTATGCTGCTACCGAAAAGGAACTTTTAGCAGTTGTATTTGCTTGTGATAAATTTAGACCCTATATTGTTGATTCTAAAGTAACTATTCACACCGATCATGCTGCTATTAAATATCTTATGGAAAAGAAGGATGCAAAACCTAGACTCATTAGATGGGTTCTATTGCTGCAAGAATTTGATTTGCATATTGTTGATAGAAAAGGAGTTGAGAACCCCATTGCAGATAACTTATCTAGGTTAGAGAATGTTCTTGATGACCCACTACCTATCGATGATAGCTTCCCTGTTGAGCAATTAAATGTCATAACCACTTCTCGTAGCACTCCATGGTATGCTGATTATGCTAATTATGTTGTTGCTAAATTTATACCACCTAGCTTCACATACCAACAAAAGAAAAGGTTTTTCTATGACTTGCGACATTACTTTTGGGATGATCCACATCTTTATAAAGAAGGAGTAGATGGTGTCATTAGACGTTGTGTACCTGAGCATGAACAGGAACAGATCTTACGCAAGTGTCACTCCGAAGCTTATGGAGGACACCATGCTGGAGATAGAACTGCACATAAGGTATTGCAATCTGGTTTTTATTGGCCTACTCTCTTCAAGGATGCTCGTAAGTTTGTTTTGTCTTGCGATGAATGTCAAAGAATTGGTAATATTAGTAGACGTCAAGAAATTCCTATGAATTATTCACTTGTTATTGAACCATTTGATGTTTGGGCTTTGATTATATGGGACCTTTTCCTGCCTCTAATGGATACACACATATTTTAGTTGCTGTTGATTACGTTACTAAGTGGGTAGAAGTTATTCCAACTAGTAGTGCTGATCATAACACTTCTATTAAAATGCTTAAGGAAGTTATTTTTCCGAGGTTTGGAGTCCCCATATATTTAATGACTGATGGTGGTTCACACTTTATTCATGGTGCTTTCCGTAAGATTCTTGCTAAATATGACGTTAATCATAGGACTGCATCTCCTTATCACCCGCAGTCTAGTGGTCAAGTAGAGTTGAGCAATAGAGAGCTCAAATTAATTTTGCAAAAGACTGTTAATATGTCTAGAAAGAATTGGTCCAAGAAACTTGATGATGCATTATGGGCCTATGGAACTGCATATAAAAATCCTATGGGTATGTCTCCGTATAAAATGGTCTATGGAAAAGCTTGTCACTTACCTCTCGAACAAGAACATAAGGCATATTGGGCTATTAAAGAGCTCAACTATGATTTCAAACTTGCCGGTGAGAAGAGGTTATTTGATATTAGCTCACTTGATGAATTGAGAACCCAAGCTTATGAAAATGCCAAGTTGTTTAAAGAAAAAGTTAAAAGATGGCATGACAAAAGGATACAAAAGCGTGAGTTTAATGTAGGTGATTATGTATTGCTATACAACTCTTGTTTAAGATTTTTTGTAGGAAAACTTCTCTCTAAATGGGAAGGTCCCTACGTTATTGAAGAGGTCTATCGTTTCGGTGCCATAAAAATCAACAACTTCGCAGGCACAAACCCGAAGGTGGTAAACGGTCAAAGAATCAAACATTATATCTCAGGTAATCCTGTAAATGTTGAAACCAATATTACTGAAACCGTAACCCTGGAGGAATACATAAAGGACACTTTCCAGAACGTTCCAGACTCCGAAAAGGAATAGGTATGTAGTACAGTAAGTAAACCGACTCCAAAACAATTTTTAAGGCAATATTTCTCCATTTTGGAATATTTAGAAAAATAGAAAAATAAGTAGCAGTCCGGGGAGGACACGAGGCCTCCACGAGGGTGGAGGGCACGCCCTAGCCCCTGGGCGCACCCCCTACCTCGTGAGCACCTCGTGTGCCCTCCGGACTCCGTTTCCTTGCACGATACGTATTTTGGTCGGTAAAAATTCATTATATATACTCCCGAAGGTTTTAACTCTCGTATCACGCAAATCTCCCCTGTTCTTGTTTCGAGCTGTTTTTCTGACAGGTCTAGATCATCATGACGGCCCCAAGTGCTTCCAAGGATAAGTTCTTCGAGAAGGTGATCAACCCTTACCTCGCGGAGGTGCTGCGACACCCTCAAACCATTGAGATGCGTGATGGGTTGCTGCACATCCACGACGTTGAGGGACCAAAGGGAACCGGAAGCATGGAGTCGAGGCTCGAAGCAATGGAGCAACAAGTTTTCAAATGTCAGGGGATGGTGGGGCGTGGAATCAACGCTAGCCACAAGATGCTCAGAGAGTTCCATAATTGTTAGAGGAATTACTAGGGAACGGTCTAGGATTAAAGTTTCCTCTATAAGCATTGTTACCAAAATTATTCCTACCAACAAAATTCACATCCATAGATTCATTGTTATTCTCAATCAAAGTAGACAAAGGCATATCATTGGGATCAATAGGAGCACTCTTAGTAGCAAACAATTTCATTAGTTCATCCAACTTTCCACTCAAAACATTAATTTCTTCTATAGCATGCACTTTTTTACTAGTAGATCTTTTGGTGTGCCATTGAGAATAATTAGCCATAATATTATCAAGGAGTTTAGTATATTTTCCTAAGATGATTTCCATAAAAGTGCCTCCCGCGGCCGAATCTAAAAGATTTCTAGAAGCAAAATTCAATCCGGCATAAAGTTTTGTATAATCATCCATAAGTTCAAACCATGAGTAGGGCAATTGTGAATCATTAATTTCATTCTTTCCCAAGATTGGGCAACATGCTCATGATCAAGTTGTTTAAAATTCATAATATCGTTTCTAAGAGAGATGATCTTAGCGGGAGGAAAATACTTAGAGATAAAGGCATCTTTGCACTTATTCCATGAATCGGTACTATTTTTGGGCAAAGATGAAAACCAAACTTTAGCACGATCTCTAAGTGAAAACGGAAATAACTTCAATTTAAGAATATCATTATCTGTATCTTTATTCTTTTGCATCTCACACAAATCAACAAAGTTGTTTAGATGGGTAGCGGCATCTTCACTAGGAAGGCCGGAGAATTGATCTTTCATAACAAGATTCAGCAAAGCAGCATTGATTTCACAAGATTCAACATCATTCATAGGAGCAATCGGAGTGCTAAGGAAATCATTATTATTGGTATTGGAAAAGTCAGACAATTTGGTATTATCTTGCACCATCGCGACAAGCAATCCAACACACAAGCAAACAAAAAGGCAAGCGAAAGAGAGAGGAGATTGGGAAAGAGAGGGCGAATAAAACGGCAAGGGTGAAGTGGGGGAGAGGAAAACGAGAGGCAAATGGCAAATAATGTAATGCGAGGGAGATGAGTTTGTGATGGGTACTTGGTATGTCTTGACTTGAGCGAAGACCTGCCCGGCAACGGCGCCAGAAATCGTTCTTGCTATGTCTTGAGCTTGCGTTGGTTTTCCTTGAAGAGGAAAGGGTGATGCAGCAAAGTAGCGTAAGTATTTCCCTCAGTTTTTGAGAACCAAGGTATCAATCCAGTAGGAGGCTCCTCAAAAGTCCCACACACCTACACAAACAAACAAGAACCTCGTGACCAACACAATAAAGGGGTTGTCAATCCCTTCACGGCCACTTGCGAAAGTGAGATCTGATAGAGATAATATGCTAAGATAAATATTTTTGGTATTTTTATGATAGATTGGAAAAGTAAAGATGCAAATAAAAGTAGATGACTTATATGATAAAAGATAGACCCGGGGGCCATAGGTTTCACTAGCGGCTTCTCTCAAGATAGCGCAAGTATTACGGTGGGTGAACAAATTACTGTCGAGCAATTGACAAAGATGCAAATAGTTATGAGATTATCTAGGCATGATCATCTATATAGGCATCACGCCCATGACAAGTAGACCGACTCCTGCATGCATCTACTACTATTACTCCACACATCAACCGACTCCTGCCTGCATCTAGAGTATTAAGTCCATAAAGAACAGAGTAATGCATTAAGAAAGATGACATGATGTAGAGGGATAAACTCATGCAATATAATATAAACCCCATCTTTTTATCCTCGATGGAAACAATACAATACGTGCCTTGCTACCCCTGCTGTCACTGGGAAAGGACACCGCAATATTGAACCCAAAGCTAAGCACTTCTCTCATTGCAAGAAAGATCAATCTAGTAGGCCAAACCAAACTGATAATTTTAAGAGACTTGCAAAGATAACTTAATCACACATAAAAGAATTTAGAGGAGATTCAAATATTTCTCATACATAAACTTGATCATAAACCCACAATTCATCGGATCTCGACAAACACACCGCAAAAAGAGTTACATCGAATAGATCTCCAAGAAGATCAAGGAGAACTTTGTATTAATATTCAAAGAGAGAGAAGAAGCCATCTAGCTAATAACTATGGACCCGAAGGTCTGTCGTAAACTACTCACAACTCATCGGAGAGGCTATGGTGTTGATGTAAAAGCCCTCCATGGTTGATTCCCACTTCGGCGAGCGCCGACGAAGACTCCAAGATGGGATCTCACGGATACAGAAGGTTGCGGTGGTGGAAATAGTTTTTTGTGGTGCTCCTGGATGTTTTCATGGTACATGGGTATATATAGGAGGAATAAGTAAGTCGATGAACGCTCGAGGGGCCCACAAGGGTGGGGGTGCACCTAGCCCTAGGGGGCGCGTCGGGCACCCTCGTGGCCGCCTCCTCTATTGCTTGATGTCCACTCCAAGTCCCCTGGATCACGTTTGTTCCAAAAAGATCGCTCCCGAAGGTTTCATTCCGTTTGGACTCCGTTTGATATTCCTTTCCTTCGAAACACTGAAATAGGCAAAAAGACAGCAATTCGGGCTGGGCCTCCGGTTAGTAGGTTAGTCCCAAAAATATTATAAAGTGTAAAGTAAAGCCCATAAATATCCAAAATGTGTAATATAATAGCATGGAACAATAAAAAATTATAGATACATTGGAGACATATCATCCAACCGCTCGATATTTCCTACATATTCTAGCACAAGTCATGCCAAAATTCACGGAAAATTCCGGCATGACCTTTGCTAAAACAGGACATATCGAGCTCCTGAAATTTGCCGGAATGGAAATTAGCCAACACTCCGGCAAAACATAGGCCACTCGAAGGTGTAACCTGCAAACATGACCGGCCACTTGGGCAAGCACATATCCTATTTGAGCAAAACAAGATATACATGTTTTTATCTACATCATATCTTATAGGACTCATGTTGACATGGAGATTTGGCTGGTCTCACCTCAAGGGCGGAGGGGGTTAGTGACGGGGACGATGGCGGGGATGATGGAGGGGCTCCTTGATTTCTGCAAAAAGAAAAACCCTATAAGTTATCACTAATACATCCCCAGTAATATCATACATATAACATCACTAATACAACTAAAACCCTAGTGAACGACAGGTATCGACGATTAGGATGCGGGATAGGCATCATCGACGTTGATGCGGGAATAATTGCTTAAACTAAAAAATAACAACAAACGTGACATGTTCAACTAGTTCTTACTAAAAATAAACTTAATATAAATAAAAATAAACTAGTTATTTCTAACAATAAACTACTTCAACTAGTTATGTTAATTTTCTTACTAAAAATACATTAGTTCTATTAATTGAACTAGTTCTTACTAAAAATAAACTAGTTCAACTAGTTTTATTAATTTACTTACTAATTATTTTAAACACTTACTAAAAATAGTAAAAAAATACATTATACAATAGTAAAAAACTATAGTAAAAAACAGAAGAAAAAAAGAGATGGAGGGAGGAGGGAAAGGGAGGAGGAAGGAGAGAGGAGGGGGAGGAGGTCGGTGGGATCGGAGGAGGGAGGGTCGGGGGAAGGAGGGGGAGGGGTGGTCAAAGGAGGAGAAGGGAGGGGTGGGGGTGGAGGGGGAGGGGTGGCCGGAGGAGGAGGAGGAGGGAGGGGGCGGCCGGAGGAGGAGGAGGGAGGGGCGGTGGGAGGAGGGCGGCCGGAGGAGGAGGGGGAGGAGGGAGGGGAGGAGGGAGTACCTCAGTGGAGGAGCAGCGCGGCTACGGCGGACGACGGGTTCGGCGCGGGCGAGAGCGAGTGAGAGGGAGACTGAGTGAGAGGGTCAACCGCTCCAGGATAAGGTAAGTAAGCAGTAGTGTGTTTTAGAGATACGCACTACTGCTACGGGACGTAGCAGTAGCGCTGGTTACGGGTACGCGCTACTGCTAAGTGGGGCTAGCCATCTGCGCCCAGTACAAACATAGCAGTAGCGTGCTTTCCCAGAACGCGCTTCTGCTAAAGTAGTAGCAGTAGCGCGGTCCATTTAAACACGCTACTACTAAGTAGCAGTAGCGCCCTGTTTTGTCCAGCGCTACTGCTAAGATGTTGTGTGTAAGGTTTTCCCTACTAGTGCCCTCTCATCCTGCTCGGACGTTGGCTCGACGGGGAGGTCGGGGTCTTCGGCATTATCCGGAGTCTCATTGTCTCTGGTGCCGGTATTGCTATCCTTTGCCCGACGAGATCATGAGCGGCGCTGCTGACGTTGGCGCTTTGGTGGTTCATCGACAGGTATGTCCTCATCGGGATTCTGATTATCCTCGTCGTCCTTTTTATCATGAGTGTCCACCATGTATACATCATAGGTTGAAGTGGCCATCTAACGGCTTGTGATGGGTGGGGCCGGACTTATTTCGGCGTCGGCTTCGTCGTCCATACCGTTGATGTCTTCAGACGCGTAGTCTAGCATGTCAGTTAAATCCTCAACAGTGGCTATTAAGTGGGTGGTGGGTGGGGCATAAAATTCCCCGCTCTTAGCCCCCAGCTTGAGCTGGGTATAGTTCGGAGGTAAAGGGTCCGTAATGGCGAGAGATTGCATTAATCCCAGTGCTTCATCTAAGAGCGAAAGCTGGACTGGAAACCGCAGATCTACAGGGCTGCGTTCGGCATGAGATACCTGATCGGGCCCGATGAGTGCAGACCTCGGCAGTTCGGAGTTATCATCCAGAGGCAGGTCCAAGACTGCATCTGGGTCTCCGGTCGGGAGCTCCATGAAAGGAGTGAGTCCGGCAGGGCTGACGCTCCCTCTTCGGATGATATGATCCACTCCGGGTCTAAGGCCGAGGCAGGTGTGTTTGTTCACCCCTGGACATGATCTAATAGGGGATCCGAAGAGCCTTCTTCATGGGGGCACAGAGCAGCAGTCAAGGCCGCAAACCCCTCAAAGATTAGATCTCCTAGGATGTCAACAACATAGTTCAGGTTTCCAAACCTGATCTGGTGGCCGTGGGCATAACTGTCGACCTGCTCAAGGTGGCCGGTCGAGTTGGCATGAAGCACGAAGCCGCCAAACACAAAGACTTGTCCGAGGAGAAAGGTTTCCTTGGACGCAGCGTCATCATCGATGAAGATGCAAGACATCGATCCTCTTGTTGACGATACAATGGAGCTCTCAATGAAAGCACCAATGCCGGTGTTAAAACCGGCAGATCTCGGGTAGGGGGCCCCAAGCTGTACATCTAAGGATTGATTGTAACAATGGACAAAGGACACAATGTTTACCCAGGTTTGGGCCCTCTTAATGGAGGTAAAACCCTCCTCCTACTTGATTATATTTGAAGGGTATAGGGGTTACAAGAGTTGATCTACCACGAGATCGTAATGGCTAGCTTGGTTAGCCTAGTAATGTTATGATCCTGCCTTCGGTCTAAAACCCTCCGGTTTATATAGACACCCGGAGGGGCTTAGGGTTGTACAAAGTCGGTTTAATAAAAAGGATTCAGTATATCTGGACACCTAAACTTGCCATTCACGCATATGGGAGACCTATCCGGATGCAAGAAGTGGTCTTCTTCCTTGTATCTTGACGGCCCATTAGTCCGGCCCATATCCAATAGACCGGACGCCTGAGGACCCCTTAATCTAGGACTCCCTCAAGGGGGGGACTGGCTGAGCACAAGACACGAGGGCATGCCCCCTTCCCGTCTGGCGCGTCCTAGTGGGTTGTGCCCATGTTGTGTCCCCATAGACCCTAATTCCAACTCCATAAATACCTATTTTTGGAGAAAAAATGAGGGAGGAAGTTTCATCGCGTTTCACGATACAAAGCCGCCACCACCTCCTGTTCTTCATCGGGAGGCCAGATCTGGAGGCCGTTCGGGGCTCCGGAGAGGGGAATCTTCGGTCTTCGTCATCGCCAACCCTCCAGCACCAATTCCATGATGCTCCCCACTGGGAGTGAGTAATTCCTTCGTAGACTCACTGGTTGGTTAGATGTTGGATGAGATTCATCATGTAATTGAGTTAGTTTTGTAAGGGCTTGATCCCTAGTATCCACTATGTTCTGAGATAAAAGCATCTTTGCACTTATTCCATGAATCAATACTATTTTTGGGCAAAGATGAAAACCAAACTTTAGCACGATCTCTAACTGAAAGCGGAAATAACTTCAATTTAACAACATCATTATCTGTATCTTTCTTCTTTTGCACCTCACACAAATCAACAAAGTTGTTTAGATGGGTAGCGACATCTTCACTAGGAAGGTCGGAGAATTGATCTTTCATAACAAGACAAGATTCAGCAAAACAGCATTGATTTCACAAGATTCAACATCATTCATAGGAGCAATCGGAGTGCTAAGGAAATCATTATTATTGGTATTGGAAAAGTCAGGCAATTTGGTATTATATTGCACCATCGCGACAAGCAATCCAACACACAAGCAAACAAAAAGGCAAGCGAAAGAGAGAGGAGATTGGGAAAGAGAGGGCGAATAAAATGGCAAGGGTGAAGTGGGGGAGAGGAAAACGAGAGGCAAATGGCAAATAATGTGATGCGAGGGAGATGAGTTTGTGATGGGTACTTGGTATGTCTTGACTTGAGCGAAGACCTCCCCGGCAACAGCGCCAGAAATCCTTCTTGCTATGTCTTGAGCTTGTGTTGGTGTTTTTGAAGAGGAAAGGGTGATGTAGCAAAGTAGCGTAAGTATTTCCCTCAGTTTTTGAGAACCAAGGTATCAATCCAGTAGGAGGCTCCTCAAAAGTCCCACACACCTACACAAACAAACAAGAACCTCGCGACCAACGCAATAAAGGGGTTGTCAATCCCTTCACGGCCACTTGCAAAAGTGAGATCTGATAGAGATAATATGCTAAGATAAATATTTTAGGTATTTTTATGATAGATTGGAAAAGTAAAGATGCAAATAAAAGTAGATGACTTATATGATAAAAGATAGACCCATGGGCCATAGGTTTCACTAGTGGCTTCTCTCAAGATAGCGTAAGTATTACGGTGGGTGAACAAATTACTGTCGAGCAATTGATAGAAAAGCGAATAGTTATGAGATTATCTAGGCATGATGATGTATATAGGCATCACGTCCATGACAAGTAGACCGACTCCTGCATGCATCTACTACTAGTACTCCACACATCGACCGACTCCTGCCTGCATCTAGAGTATTAAGTCCATAAAGAACAGAGTAACGCATTAAGAAAGATGACATGATGTAGAGGGATAAACTCATGCAATATGATATAAACCCCATCTATTTATCCTCGATGGAAACAATACAATACGTGCCTTGCTGCCCCTACTGTCACGGGGAAAGGACACCGCAATATTGAACCCAAAGCTAAGCACTTCTCTCATTGCAAGAATGATCAATCTAGTAGGCCAAACTAAACTGATAATTCGAAGAGACTTGCAAAGATAACTTAATCACACATAACAGAATTCAGAGGAGATTCAAATATTTCTCATAGATAAACTTGATCATAAACCCACAATTCATTGGATCTCGACAAACATACCACAAAAAGAGTTAAATCGAATAGATCTCTAAGAAGATCAAGGAGAACTTTGTATTAAGATTCAAAGAGAGAGAAGAAGCCATCTAGCTAATAACTATGGACCCGAAGGTCTGTGGTAAACTACTCACAACTCATCGGAGAGGCTATGGTGTTGATGTAAAAGCCCTCCATGGTCGATTCCCCCTCTGGCAGAGCGCTGGCGAAGGCTCCAAGATGGGATCTCGCGGATACAGAAGGTTGTGGCGGTGGAAATAGTTTTTTGTGGTGCTCCTGGATGTTTTCGGGGTACATGGGTATATATAGGAGGAAGAAGTAGGTCGATGGACGCGCGAGGGGACCACGAGGGTGGGGGTGCGCCTAGCCCTAGGGGCGCGCCGGGCACCCTCGTGGCCGCCTCCTCTATTGCTTGATGTCCACTCCAAGTCCCCTGGATCATGTTTGTTCCAAAAAGAACGCTCCCGAAGGTTTCATTCCGTTTGGACTCCGTTTGATATTCCTTTCCTTCGAAACACTGAAATAGGCAAAAAGACAACAATTCGGGCTGGGCCTCTGGTTAGTAGGTTAGTCCCAATTTTTTTTCTCGAATATGCACGAGTGTGCATATCATATATTAAAGAAGAAGGGCCAAAGAAAAGCCTCCACCATTAGGTACATGAGTTACAAATATTTCACTCCTCACGCCTAGCCCACCTTGCTAACCTACGAATGAAGGGTGTAACATCCCCTTTTAGTAGGCCAGCCGACATCCACACTCGACCCTCTAGTCCCAAAAATAATATAAAAGTGTAAAGTAAAGCCCATAAATATCCAAAATGGGTAATATAATAGCATGGAACAATCAAAAATTATAGATACGTTGGAGATGTATCATCCAACCACTCAATATTTCCTACATATTCTAGCACAAGTCATGCCAAAATTCACGGAAAATTCTGGCATGACCTTTGCTAAAACAGGACATATCGAGCGCCTGAAATTTGTCGGAACAGAAATTAATCAACACTCCGGCAAAACGTAGGCCACTCAGAGGTGTAACCTGCAAACATGACCGGCCACTTGGGCAAGCACATATCCTATTTGAGCAACACAAGATATACATGTTTTTATCTACATCATATCTTATAGGACTCATGTTAACATGGAGATTTGGATGGTCTCACCTCGAGGGCGGAGGGGGTCAGTGACGGGGACGATGGCGGGGATGATGGAGGGGCTCCTTGATTTCTGCAGAAACAAAAACCCTATAAGTTATCACTAATACATCCCGAGTAGTATCATACATATAACATCACTAATACAACTAAAACCCTAGTGAACGACAGGTATCGACGATGAGGATGTGGGATAGGCATCGTCGACATTAATGCGGGAATAATTGCTTAAACTAAAAAAATAACAACAAATGTGAGATGTTCAACTAGTTCTATTAATTCAACTAGTTCTTACTAAAAATAAACTTACTATAAATAAAAATAAACTAGTTCTTTCTAACAATAAACTACTTCAACTAGTTATATTAATTATCTTACTAAAAATACATTAGTTCTATTAATTGAACTAGTTCTTACTAAAAATAAACTAGTTTAACTAGGTTTATTAATTTACTTACTAATTATTTTAAACACTTACTAAAAACAGTAAAAAAAACTACATTATACAATAGTAAAAACTATAGTAAAAAAGAGAAAAAAAGAGATGGAGGGAGGAGGGGAAGGGAGGAGGAAGGAGAGAGGAGGAGGGGGAGGAGGCCAGTGGGATCGGAGGAGGGAGGGGCAGGGGGAGGAGGGGGAGGGGTGGTTGATGGAGGAGGAGGGAGGGGGTGTGGGGTGGAGGGGGAGGGGTGGCCGGAGGAGGAGGAGGAGGGAGGGGCGGCCGGAGGAGGAGGAGGAGGGAGGGGCGGCCGGAGGAGGAGGAGGGAGGGGTGGTGGGAGGAGGGCGACCGGAGGAGGAGGTGGAGGAGGGAGGGGAGGAGGGAGTACCTCAGTCGAGGAGGAGCGCGGCGGCGGCGGACAACAGGTTCAGCGCGGGCAAGAGCGAGTGAGGGAGAGTGAGTGAGAGGGTCAACCGCTCAAGGATAAGGTAAGTAAGTAGCAGTGCGTTTCAGAGATACGCTTTATTGCTACGGGATGTAGCAGTAGCGCTGGTTACAGGTACGCGCTACTACTAAGTGGGGCTAGCCATCTGCGCCCAGTACAAACATAGCAGTAGCACGCTTTCCCAGAACGCGCTTCTGCTAACGTAGTAGCAGTAGCGCGGTCTATTTAAAAACGCTACTACTAAGTAGTAGTAGCGCCCTGTTTTGTCCAGCGCTACTGCTAAGATGCTGTGTATAAGGTTTTCCCTAGTAGTACCCTCTCATCCTGCTCGGACGTCGGCTCGTCGGGGAGGTCGGGGTCTTCGGCATTATCCGGAGTCTCATTGTCTCCGGTGCCGGTATTGCTATCATTTGCCTGACGAGATCATGAGCGGCGCTGCTGGCGTTGGCGCTTTGGTGGTTCATCGACAGGTTTGTCCTCATTGGGATTCTGATTATCCTCGTTGTCCTTTTTATCAGGAGTGTCCACCATGTATACATCATAGGTTGAAGTGGCCATCCAACGCCTTGTGATGGGTGGGGCCGTACTTATTTCAGCGTCGGCATCATCGTCCGTACCGTTGATGTCTTCAGAAGCGTAGTCTACCATGTCAGTTAAATCCTCAACAGTGGCTATTAAGTGGGTGGTGGGTGGGACACAAAATTCCCCACTCTTAGCCCCTAGCTTGAGCTGGGTATAGTTCGGAGGTAAAGGCTCCGTAATGGCGAGAGATTGCATTAATCCCAGTGCTTCATCTAAGTGCAAAAGCTGGACTGGAAACCGCAGATCTACAGGGCTGAGTTCGGCATGAGATACCTGATCGGGCCCGATGAGTGCAGACCTCGGCAGTTTGGAGTTATCATCCAGAGGCAGGTCCAAGACTGCATCTGAGTCTCCGGTCGGGAGCTCCATGAAAGGAGTGAGTCTGGCAGGGCTGACGCTCCTGTCTTCGGATGATACGATCTGCTCCGGGTCTAAGGCCGAGGCAGGTGTGTTTGTTGACCCCTGGATGGGATCTAACAGGGGATCCTAAGAGCCTTCTACATGGGGGCACAGAGCAGCAGTCAAGGCCACAAACCCCTCGAAGATTAGATCTCCTCGGATGTCAACGACATAGTTCAGGTTTCCAAACCTGATCTGGTGGCCGGGGGTATAACTGTCGACCTGCTCAAGGTGTCGGTCGAGTTGGCACAAAGCACGAAGCCGCCAAACACAAAGACTTGTCCGAGGAGAAAGGTTTCCTTGGACGCAGCATCATCGTCGATGAAGATGCAAGACATCGATCCTATTGTCGATGATACAGCGTAGCTCTCAATGAAAGGACCAATGCTGGTGTCAAAACCGGCAGATCTCGGGTAGGGGGCCCCAAGCTGTACGTCTAATGATTGATGGTAACAATGGACAAAGGACACAATGTTTACCTAGGTTCGGGCCCTCTTAATGGAGGTAAAACCCTACTCCTACTTGATTATATTCAAAGGGTATAGGGGTTACAAGAGTTGATCTACCACGAGATCGTAATGGCTAGCTTGGTTAGCCTAGTAATGTTATGATCCTGCCTGCGGTCTAAAACCCTCCGGTTTATATAGACACACGGAGGGGCTTAGGGTTGTACAAAGGCGGTTTAACAGAAAGGATTCAGTATATCTGGAACCTAAACTTGCCGTTCACGCATATGGGAGCCCTATCCGGATGCAAGAAGTGGTCTTCTTCCTTGTATCTTGACGGCCCATTAGTTCGTCCCATATAAAATAGACCGGACGCCTGAGGACCCCTTAATCCAGGACTCCCTCAAGGGGTGGGGGTGTAGGACCTTGAAGTATGTCTAGAGGGGGGTGATTAGACTACTTGACCAATAAAAACTTAACCTTTTCCCAATTTTAGAGTTTGGCAGATTTTAGCTACTTTAGGACAAGTCAAGCAATCATCACACAATTCAAGCAAGCATGCAAAGAGTATATAGGCACCAGAAATTAAAGCATGCAACTTACAAGAAAGTAAAGGGAAGGGTTTGGAGGATTCAAACGCAATTGGAGACACGGATGTTTTTGGCGTGGTTCCGGTAGGTGGTGCTATCGTACATCCACGTTGATGGAGACTTCAACCCACGAAGGGTAACGGCTGCGCGAGTCCACGGAGGGCTCCACCCACGAAGGGTCCACGAAGAAGCAACCTTGTCTATCCCACCATGGCCGTCGCCCACGAAGGACTTGCCTCACTAGCGGTAGATCTTCACGAAGTAGGCGATCTCCTTGCCCTTACAAACTCCTTGGTTCAACTCCACAATCTTGTCGGAGGCTCCCAAGTGACACCTAGCCAATCTAGGAGACACCACTCTCCAAGAAGTAACAAATGGTGCGTTGATGATGAACTCCTTGCTCTTGTGCTTCAAATGATAGTCTCCCCAACACTCAACTCTCTCTCATAGGTTTTGGATCTGGTGGAAAGAAGATTTGAGTGGAAAGCAACTTGGGGAAGGCTAGAGATCAAGATTCATATGGTAGGAATGGAATATCTTGGCCTCAACACATGAGTAGGTGGTTCTCTCTCAGAAATGGTAAGTTGGAAGTGTAGGTTCGTTCTGATGGCTCTCTCCACGAATGAAGAGGAGGTGGAGGGGTATATATAGCCTCCACACAAAATCTAACCGTTACACACAATTTACCAAACTCGGTGGGACCGAATCGTTAAACTCGGTCGGACCGATTTAGTAAACCTAGTGACCGTTAGTGATTTTCGGTGGGACTGACATGCATCTCGGTGAGACCGATTCGGTTAGGGTTAGGGCATAACGTAATCTCGGTAAGACCGATTACACAAACTCGGTGAGACCGATTTGGTAATAAGCTTTCCAGAGAGTTGGTCAGGTAAACTCGGTGGGACCGATTTGCTCTTTTCGGTGAGACCGAAATGTTACAAAAAGGAAACAGAGAGTTTACATTGCAATCTCGGTGGGACCGATCGCTCACTTCGGTTAGACCGAAACGTTACGAAGGGAAACAGAGAGATTACAACCCCATCTCGGTGAGACCGAGATCCCTATCGGTAAGACCGATTTGCTTAGGGTTTGTGGCAGTGGCTATGACTTTTGGAATCGGTGGCGCCGGATAGGAAGAATCGGTGTGACCGATTTTGGCTTTGGGTTTAGGTCATTTGTGGATGTGGGAAAGTAGTTGAGGGTTTTGGAGCATATCACTAAGCACATGAAGCAAGAGGCTCATTAAGCAACACCTCATCCCTCCTTGATAGTATTGGCTTTTCCTATAGACTCAATGTGATCTTGGATCACTAAAATGTAAAATGAAGAGTCTTGAGCTTTTGAGCTTGAGCCAATCCTTTGTCCTTAGTATTTTGAGGGATCCACTTTCATCATCCATGCCATGCCATTCATTGAGCTTTCCTGAAATAATAGTCTTGGAATAGCATTAGCTCAATGAGCTATATGTTGTTATGAATTACCAAAACCACCTAGGGATAGTTGCACTTTCAATCTCCCCCTTTTTGGTAATTGATGACAACATATAGATCAAAGCTTCGACAAATGATAATAAGATTGAATAACATCGTCGCTTTGAGAAGTATGTGATAAGCAAGAGCTCCCCCTAAATTTGTGCATGGGTTAAGATTTGCTTTGGACTGCAAATGCACAATGAATTAGGCTCATGGGTTACTCTTCCATGTCACATACATCTTGGTGGAGCGCTCAAAATAATAAACAATGAATACATGCACTCATCACCAAGCATAGTGAGTGATCACATAAGATAGATAGGATAATATCAAGCATGCATAAGTGTAGCTTATGATCAAACACATGATCATCAATGTCTCACAAGCATAGTATCTCAACCAAAAGCAAACAAAGTTTAAAGACCACCAAATAAAGCAAGAGAGAACAAAAGCAACACTCTCTCTCTCGAAGCCTATGATCTATACATTTTTCTCCCCCTTTGGCAACAAGTTACCAAAAAGTTCATAGAAAATGCATAGTGCTAGATCGACTCTCAGGCTTGATCTTCTGGTGGTGGTGTCCTGATGACTCCATGGACGAAGGCTTCAGTTGAAGTAGAGGGTGCTGGAGTGGATGCTGGAGCTGGTTGCACTGGAACTGTAGGGGCAGTAGCTGGTGCTGAAGTTGTTGCTCTAGTGTCTGTCACTGGCACTGCAACTGACCTCTGGGCTCTGGGCACTCTGGCAAACACATTGGTGGTAGTCTTTCCCTGCTTCTCCTGCATATCATCCTGTAGCTGCTCTACAACTGACTGAATCTCAGTTACTTTAACATCAAGGTCATGGAATTTTAGTTCCATGATTCTCTCAAGGCTCTCCTGATTCTGAGTGAGGGTGGCCAGTCCTTTCTCAATCCTCAGTGTAGATGCTATCAAGTAACCAAGCTGCTCCTGTTTGGTTTTCAAGAAATATTCAGATGCCTCCTCTTGAGTTGGCATCTTGGCAGCCTTCTCCTTCTTTGCCTTCTCCTTCTTCTCCTGAGCTTGAACTGATTGTGGATCATCTTCATTCATGACAACCTCATTGTCCTCAAAGTCTGGATAAAGTGGAAAATGTTCCTTATCCAACTGATATTTCCCTGTGCCCATCTTTGAGTTGATCAATTCCTGAATCTGAGGTGCATATCCACAGCTCCTCTTCTGATCTGCTGCAGTCCTCTTGATTGTTTCAATATTAGGCTCATGACTTTGAACTTCTGTGGCACATCAAACACATGCAGCATGTTGATGGCATGCCCTCTGATCATGTTATGGTCACCAGACTTGGGCAACAAAGTGTGCCTCAGAATCCAATTGATGGTTGGCAACCCTGACAGCAGAAAGTGAACTGATCCAAACTTGTGAGTCTCTACTGCCTTGTCTGGGAATCTCCTTGTACATGTGAGCCATTGAATTGTGACCCAACTTCTTCTTTGCATAAATGTCCAGGTCATCCTCATTTTCCTTGGGGGCATTTATCAGACTTGCCCATTCTTCAACAGTGGATTGGTACCTTGTACCTTCAGACATCCAAACAATTCTACCATCTGGGTAAAAATGTGCTGTGGAGTAGAACGCATGATAAGCTCATCATTCCAGTTGGTGAACTTCTGTCCAACAAAATCAGCAACTCCACAAGCAACAAATCTTTCTTGCACTCCAGGATAGTGCTGCTCATTGTCCTTGATGTAGGTCCAGTCGACCCAACTCATGTCACAGACTATAGGCTTCTTGTCCAACAGAATTGTTTCATAAAAGTCCTGCTATTCCTTTGTATGGAACCTGTAGTCAACAGCAGTTCTTCTTCTTGAAGCATATGGATCTTCCATTCTCCACAGTCTCAGCCCTGAAACCTTCCTGATTCTCATGTCCTCAGCCATAGGATGGGCATCATTGTGGTCTGGTATCTTGGGCTTGAGCTTTCTTAGGACCTGTCCTTCTTCATCTTCATCTTCAGCAACATTGGGCAGTGGGCCTTTTTTTTGAATGATGGGCACTAGGGCCTTGTTCTTCTCAGTAGCTGGAATACTCCTAGTATTCCTCTTTGGAACTTGCTTGGCCTTGGAGGCAGCTTTGGGTGCTTCCTTGGGCTTGGATGTTGCAGCCCCTGATCTGATTGCATCACCCATAAGCTTAGGTGCCTTAGGTGCTGGTGCAGCATCCTCTTCCTCTTCATCGGAATCTCTTCTCATAGAGGGCTTTCCAAGGACCTTGGCAGTTGTGGTTCTTGCTCTCTTCTTTTCTTGTCTTGAGCCCCATCATCCTCTGACTCAATTTGGAATTTCATAGTCGCTCCAGTAGGGAACTTTCTGAGGTTTGGATGATGTATCTTTCCTTGCAGGTGCCTCTTTGGGTTGAGCCTGAGCTGGCACTTGAGTGGACTTTCTGGCCTTTGGCATTGGTGTCCTCTTGGCAGGAACTTTCTTCTTCAGACCTGGTTTTGTGCTCTGTGCAGAGCCATATTCCTTCTTGAGCACCACTTTCTTGGAAGTGGCCTCATCTTCCTCAGCTTTGTAATCTTCATCCTCTGAATCTGAAGTTCTTTTCCTCCTTTGCCTAGTTGCAGCCTTAGGCAAATTGCTAGGAGTACTTCTGCTCCCTTCATCTGTAGTTGAGGGACTAGTGCCCTCACTCAAGTCCATCTGCTCTATTGACCTGTTCTGGCTGTCACTCTGATCTGACATACTGCAAAAGCTTACTGCTGACCCTGTGAAGAGTTATAGATGAGATAGAATAGATGAGCATCACAAAATGCAGAGATTTTTGCAAAAGAATGATTCAAAAGTTCAGTTTTAGTTTTCCACAGAAAGCATTTCGGATCAACCGATTTTCAAACTCGGTGATACCGAAGCAGTTTTGGAACCTAAACTGATGATCTCGGTTGGACCGAGTCACAGTTCAGTGGCACCGAGACTGCTAGGGTTTCACAGAATCCTCAAATCGGTCGCAGTAATTCTCGGTCAGACTGAGAGTCACTAGTGCAATGGCATAAGCCAAATCGGTGAGACTGAGTTTTTCAACTCGGTGGGTCCAAGATGGTTTCGGCGGAAACCTAACCCTAAAAATTTGAATCACATCTAATCTATGGACTACTTTGGCTGGATAGAGGAGTTTCAATCGTGGCAAGATTCAATAAAAATACAATGTGCTTGGAATCAGACATGGATAGCACAAAGATCAAGTCCATAACCTAACTTGGCGGTGGACTTGCTACGGCGGCAACGGTGGGGATGAAATCCGTTGATGGCGGCGGAGACCAGTGACAGGAGGCTGCTGGCGACGGGGAGACGATCCGGAGACCTCCGATGGCACAGCGAGCTATTGCGCGGGCGAAGGGTTTCGGAGAAATTTCCAAAATTTTGCCTGTGGCCATATATAGCCCGACCCTGTCGGTGTGACCGGGTGGAACAACTCGGTAGCACCGAGATGCATAACTGTGTTCAGTTACAGCAAATCAGTGAGACCAAAAAGTTCAAATCGGTTGCACCGAGATTGAAAACTCAGATCAACTTGATGATCTCGGTAGGACCGAAATGGAGGAATCGGTCTGACCGAGAATCACAAAGAGGTTTTGGAAGTTTAAGTCTATGACAAATCGGGGACTCCGAGTGCTCCTCACACAGAGTGGTTCGAATCTGACTTGATCAAATTTTGTGATGTAGCATGAATAGAGTTTGAGATGAGAAAAGCATAGATAGCTAAAGAAGGTTCTTAGGCATTCTTGTCCATCCACTTGGCTAAAAGAAAAGAACCCAAACAATCAAAACAACAAGTGGATGTCCTTGAATGAGTAAAATATGCACCAACATGATCACACAATAAGATGGCAAATGAAATATGTGGCAAAGCATGCACAACCAATTCTAGCATCTATCAAACAATTGGCGATGACTAGGTCATCTATATATGAGTATATTGACTTAGGAGTCAAATGAGAAAATTTGATCATAGGTCATACTCATTGTTTAAGCTCAAGTGGGGTTACCACTTTTACATAATGCATTGATGTGTTCACACCATTAGAGTTTCTTTGACTCAATTCTTAGAGTTAAGCTCCCCCTAGATGTGAGATCCCCCCTTAGAGGGATGAACTAACCTTGGGTTTTGTCGATGATGACTTCATGTAGGTGTTGAAGATGTGGATACTCAATGTTGGTGTAGATCATTTGGAGCAATCCTTTGGAGTGAGTTGCACTGTCAACTTACCTACATGGGTTAGTCCCACAAGGAACAAACAAGAATATCCATAGACATAGAGTGATGCACACACAAGATGATGTCCATGAAATCATTAGGTTACCTTGTCCCTTGCATAGACATAGAGTGATGCACACACAAGATGATGTCCATGAAATCATTAGGTTACCTTGTCCCTTGCCTTACCAACATGAGGGTTTGTGACTCCTTGAACTAGTGCAAGATGTGGAAGTTGATTGCACTTGTTCTTGCCAAAATGATATGAGTGAAGAATGTTGGCGGAGTCACCCTCAAGAACTCTCTAGTTCTTCTTCTTCGGGATGCACATCATCTTGATGGGAATCCTTGGAATTGTATTTGTACTTGATGAAGTAGAACTTGACGTAGTCTTGGGAACCCACTTGAACGAGGCTTTAGGTGCTTCTTCAAATGCATCAATCTCTTCTTGAAGCTTGTCCTTGCCTTTGTTCTTGTGGTCTTGTGGTGGAAGATCATCTTGAGCTTGTGTTCCCTTGAAGGAAGTAGGATCATACTTCTCTTGTTGAGGAACAAACTTCGTCTTGGGGTATTGATCTTCTTCCCACTCAACTCCATTGGCATTGAACTTTCGTTCAAAACCAAGACCTTGATTCTTCCGGTGCCTTCCTTGCTTGCGTACAATTTCCTCGAATTGCTTACTTCTGGCAAGGCTCTTGTAAACACCTTTCTCTATAATTCCCTTCAATAAGTTGTTTTATTGCTCAAGTGTAACTTGGCTAAGAGAATCATTAGTGGAATCAAGAGAACTACTAGAGGCAACAATATTGGATTTGACATTATTATTGTTACTACTAGAGGAAGTATCTTTCTTGTACTTGTTACTAGACTTGACTTGAGGCATGTAAGTAGATAAGAGTAAACGCTTTGCAATGTAAGAAGAACTTTTCTTGCAGAGATCATCATTGATTGCTTTTAAGAACTCATGCTCTTGCTCAAGATTGAGCTTTTCAAAGCGTAACTTCTCATGAGCCCTTAAAAGTTCTCGATGATCTTCGAAGATAGTTTCATGAGCCAACTTAAGAGTGTTTAGTTCTTTAGTTAGAAGCTCAATCTTCTCCTTATCATTGTCATTCATTTTATCTTGATTAGCATGATTAATTGACGTTTCATCATAGTATTCATCACTAGAGTTGTCAACAGGTAAATCATCATCCACAAGTAAGTCATCTTCATCACTATTGAAATCAACATACTCAGGATGTGTTACCTTTGGACCTTTGGACATGAAGCATCTTCCAACACCTTCATTTGGCGAGTCAAATATGTCGTAGGAGTTGGTTGACACAAGTGCTAGACCGACAACACCTTCATCTTGAGTATATTTGGAGTCGGAGTGATAGCTTCTCTCGGAGTGATTGTCGGAGTCGGAGCCGGATACCCATTCACCAACATGAGCTTGATGTCTTCGTTTTGTGTAGCTCCTTGATGACTTGTCCTTCCTTTCTGAATCCTTGCTTCTCCGTGAGGGTCTTCGTTCATAACGATCATCTCTACTCCTCATCTCTCTTGGTGGTGATTCTTCTCTTTTGCTCCTTCTTCTTGGAGAATCTTCTATTCTTTTGTAGGGTGCCGTACACTCATTGGAGTAGTGTCCGGGTCTCCCACAATTGTAGCAATTGCGCTCTCGACTAGAAGATCTTTTGTCATTGTAAGACCTTGACTTGGGGCTTCTTTCTTTGCTTCTACTCTTGTAGAATTTGTTGAAGTTCTTCACCATTAAGCTCAATTCTTCATTGAAGGTTGGTTTCTCACTTGAAGATGTGGGGGCTTCACTTGAGGCTTTGTAAGCACCACTTGACTTGTTGTGAAGTTCCTCCTTATCCTTGAGTGACATCTCATGAGCAACAATTCTTCCAATGACTTCCGTTGGCTTGAGATCTTTGTAGTTTGGCATCATTTGAATCAATGTGCACACGGTATCATACTTTCCATCCAATGCTCTTAGAATATTCTTGATGATGAATTTGTCGGTCATCTCTTCACTCCCTAAGCCGGCAATCTCATTTGTGATAAGAGCAAGCCTAGAGTACATTTCAGCGACACCTTCACCATCCTTCATTTTGAACTTGTCAAGCTGACTTTGGAGCACATCCAACTTGGATTCCTTGACGGACTCAGTACCTTCATGCATATCAATCAAAGTATCCCAAATTTCCTTTGCATTCTCAAGACGGCTGATTTTGTTGAATTCTTTGGGGCACAATCCGTTGAAGATGATATCGCATGCTTGAGCGTTGTATTGCAGCATCTTCAATTCTTCCGCATTAGCTTCATGGTTCGGTTCTCTCCCATCAAAGAATTCACCTTGCAAGCCAATACAAATAATTGCCCAAACGGCGGGGTTATGTCCAAGAATATGCATTTTCATCTTATGCTTCCAACTAACAAAATTAGTACCATCAAAGTAAGGACCTCTACGGTGATAATTTCCCTCGCTAGACGCTGTCGTGGGAAACAAGCACCTATGGGGCAAGGGCCCCTTTCGGTCCGGCAAGGAGCGGAGGGCGCATGAAGAGCGGATCGAGGCGAGCACGCGAGCGATTTTTACCCAGCTTCGGAGCTCTCCGGAGAGATAATACTCCTACTGCTGCTTTGTGATTGTATTATGTTCTTGCTCTAGAGCGTGGGAGTGTTCTGGTTTCGAATGAGTCGAACCCCCTCTACGTTGCACATGGGCCTCCTTTTATAGGCTTAAGGGGTCACCGACAGGTGGCAACGCATACAAGGGTACAAATGTAAAAAGAGTGGTTGGTACAACTGCCTCTATAGTGCACCCTACCTAACTCTGACGGCAGGGGACAAGAGCATTTAATGCCCGTCCGCGTCGCCCAAACAGTGCAGAAAAGCGACCATTAGGGGCGCCACCGCTTGCCATAATGGCCTTCTCGTCATCTCCACTTGCCACCTCGCACCGCTTGGCTGCACAGCTTCCCGCCACGTGCGCCTGGAACGGTCCTACGGCGACACGTCAACGGATGCACTGGAGCATGGGCACAGAGTGGTGGCTTCACCGCGGCAAGCGCCTTGCCGCGGTCGTTGTCTTGTCGCGCCCGGGAGCTTGTCGCTCGCTGGGTCTTGTCGGGACGCGCGGCGCGTCGCGACAAGTTTCTCGAAATGCCTTGGTTGGCCTTCCCGGCAAGCTCCTCTTGCCGGGGCCTTGTCTTCTTAGTTAAAACACTTTGTTCTTGTATGGCTTTGATAGGAACTACGGAGGATCTTGGCGGGCACCCGGCAAGCCTTGCCGCGGGGCGCTGTGACTGCCCGTGCACAAGTTCGGGATACTAAGGTACCCCTACTTTAGTACACCGACAGGAGCCCCCGGGCTGGGCCATACACGGTGCCGAGCGCTGTTGGGCCAGGCCCAAAACAGGGCACGGGCACACGCGGCCTGGGTCCACACCATATCTAACTCCGTATCCACCGCGCCCTCCCGTAACAGCACGCGTCGAACGCGGCGTTGTGGGAGAGATCGTGGGTGATTCTTTATTCGGAAAAAGCGTAACGTTCGCCTCCTCCTCTTTATAAGCAGGGGAAACAGGGGCCGTTCCCCCACCTTCGCCACTTGCGGTTCCTTCCTCAGAAATCTCCGCCGCTCCCCTCCGCTTCCCAAAGCCGAAAGAGAGCAGCGCTCCGCCCCCCGTCGCCGCCGTCACCGCCAACGCCCTCGCTCTCCCCCACCGCCTCCGCCATGGCTCCAAAGACCGGGAAGGGTGCGAAGTCGGCCGAGGCGCTGCGGCTTGAGGCGCTGTGGAAGGAGAGGGCACTCCCCCCCCCCCCGAGCTCTCCGCGAAGGAGCTACGGGAGTGGTTCTATCTCTTCTGGTCGATGGAGACGCGGGCGCATCCGCGCACGCAGGTACTTTCCGCCGATGCTTCCACTTCGAAATGGTGTCCAAAAGGATACCCCTTCTTCGCACTGTTTTTCTATTGCGGGCTCTTCTCGCCCTTTTCCAATTTCTTCTGTGATATCATGAATACCTATGGGTTCCACCTCCTCGATTTCACCCCCAATGCCGTTCTGACCATGGCGGTTTTCGCACACCTCTGCGAGAACTTTGTCGGGATCCACCCAAACGTAGCCCTTTTCCGCCACTACTTCATGCCCCGGGTCGAGAAGGGAGAGCCCTTAGCTGGCAGGATTGCCTGGATCTCGAGAGTCGGCATGAAGGAGGTCTATCTGGAGGGGGAGCTCCGCAGCAAATGGGAGGAGTGGAGAGCGGAGTGGTGTTGTATTGTTGATGAGAACTCGCAGCCATTCACCAACTTGCACCAAGCCCGAGTAGTGCGCGGCAGCGATTGGAGCGCCCTGGCGGCGGACGATGCTAGATTGAAGATCGCCACCACCCGGATCTTGCGGCTCGGGCTTGCCGGGCTCACTGTAGGTGCTGTTGGCGCGGACTTTCTTCGCCGCCGCATCGCCCCCTGCAGGAGAGGGGGAGACCCGCCTGGCAGTTCGAGGGTCCAGCGGATATCATGAGGCTGCGTCTGGGCCTCAACTTCAATTTCACTGTTTTGGAGTTGGATGGGACGCTCAAGGAACTGTTCAAACACGACCCCAACCATACCGAGTGGTTCAGGCTGCCGCAGGGCGTCGTCCCATTGTGCAACAACTCCCAGCTCGATCACATCCGCGCAATGATGCCAGAGTGCGACTCGCATGGGATTATCCCAACTTGGCAGGAGCCCGATGACGACGTCATGCAGCAATTCTTCGACGACTTGGTGGAGGTGGCGGTCCGCGCCGACGAGCATAGGAGCCTCACCCGCGACACCACCAACGATGAGATGTGGCGCATTGCCACCAGGGTGGAAGAGACGGCGGCGGCCGCCGCCGCGGGCGAGTTCGGGTTTACTGTGGAGGAGGCAGAGGCAGCCGAGGCGGCAAGCCTTGCCGAGCGGGAGGAGCTTGTCGGGGAGGTCGTCGGCGAGGGAGGGCCCGAAGCCGAATCGAGCGAGCCCACCGAGGGTGCAAGCGGCCAGCCTTCTTCAAGCAGCTTGCCGCAGGCGGAGCCCCCAGTGCAGCCCCCAGCTCCACCAAGAAGGCGCCTCCGCAGGACTCGAGACATAGCAGGGCGGCAGACGGGCCAACAGCCGCCGCGCCGCGGGACACGCTCCACCGCGACAAGCACCATTGTCGCGGGAGCATCTCACACCGCGCCGGCAACCGGAGCGGGGTCCTCTAGGGCCGCCGCTTCTGATCCTGCCGCAGCTCTTGCCAAGCGGCCAAGGGAGCTTACTCCTCCGCCTCGTCGCGCCGAAAGGGTACCGTACTTCGATCTCTCCGCGCTCAGCTCCGACGAGGAGGAAGAAGAGGAGTAAGTTTCTCTGTTGCACTTATTTTTCTTCAATTCTTGCTGTTTCTTGTCTTGTATCTGATCTGCTTTCTTCTGAACCTTGTTCCTTTCCAGGACTCTGGCCCAGAGAGCGGCGAAGAGGGCCAAGGTCCCCCTGGTTGTCATCGAGGACGATCCTGCTGTGATGACAGAGGGCACGTCCGAGACTACCTTGTCGGACCCGGCAATTACTCCGCGAAGCAGCCCCCAGCGCAGCCCCCAGCGTAAGTACATAGTCTTACTTCCCGCTGTTGGGTGCGAATAGGTGTCCTTTCCTTGCTGATATCTTGATTGTTGGTTTGCTTGCGCAGGAGCAGAACAGGTCCACCAGGAACAACCAGAAGCCGTTCCTGAGGTGCTATCTGCTTCAACTACGCCGCCAAGGGATGACTCCCCGGCAAGGGAGCGCTCCCCGGCAAGGGGCAGTTCCCCGGCAAGAGCGCCCAGCACAGGTACTCCTTCTTGTCAGAAAACTTCCCTTGGGTTCTTCTTCTTCTGATCTTCTTTTTTGGATATTCGCTTGACTTTTTTCTCCCTCTTCCTGTCTTCAGATCCTCCTTCCACGGAGCTGATGGAGACCGAGGCCACCGGCGAAGAGAACGTGCGCGGAAATACTAACGAGGCCGCTGCCACCGAAGAAGAGGCCGGCGCTGATGATCCTGCCGACGAAGAGGCCGCCAAGGCTGCTGGCGCAGGAGCTGGCGAAGGGTCCGGCGATCGCACTGACGACCCGGGGGCCGCAGGAGCGCAAGGCGCTACGCCGACTGCCGATCCCTCGGCCGCTGACGCAGCGCCAGGCTCCGAAGAGCCCCAGCCCGGCGCCTACTTGAAGGCCGGCGACGGTGTCTTCATCAGGCTCCCCTGGGCGTCGAGTTCTAGGGCGCCGGTCGAGGGAGAAGCTTTTGACGGAGAAGTGCTCGCCTCCGCTGGGCTGACAGTGGTTGACGCGCCAAGCAGCAGCAGCGGCGAGTCTGAGGAGGAGCAACTGCTTCGGAAGTTGGTGTCGCTCTACCGCGCCCGACAAGCCAAACTGGAATCCCGGGAAGCGCTTGTCGCGCAGGCGGGAGTGGACATAGAGAAGCATGCGGAGGAGCTCCAGAGCCACAACCAAGAGGCCCTCCGGTCCATTGCAGAGGAGAGGGTGTAGCTTGCCGAGGCGCGGAAGGCCTTTCTCCTCGAGAAGGCTGAAGCCGAAGAGCAGCAGCGGCTTGCCACCGAGGAGATGTCCATGCGAGAAGGCGAGCTGACGCAGCGGAAGGTCAACTTGGACAGTTACGAGGAGGAGCTTGCCGCGCGCGAGGAAACACTTGGCGGGGCCCTCAAGGAAGCGAAGGATGTTGCTGCAGCTGCCGAGGCCACCAAGAAGGAGCTGGAGGTGAAGGTGACGCAGCTAGAGGCTGATATCAAGGTGAAAAATGAAGAGCTTGCCGCGCTCCAGCGCGAGCGCGAGAAGGACGCCCTCGCCCATGGTGAGCTGCAGGGTCGTCTCTCTGATAAGGGCAGGGAACTGAACGCCGCCAAGGACGCCAATGCCGATCTCGAGCTGAAGCTGGCCACGCTGACTGAGACGCTGGACGGCGCCAAGAAGCGGGAGAAGGACTTGAAGCAGGAGCTCAAGGCCAACGAGGCGCTGCTGACGAGGGCCGCCGAGACCCAGAACACCTTCAGGGATACCGTGGAGCTCTGGACGGAGGGACTCGTCAACATCGCCGCAGTTATTGACGAGGAGCTGACGCAGCTGGAACTGGAGGACTTCGGGTACTCCTCCGATGAGAACCTCCAGCCCAGCGCCAAGCTCACTCTGTTCTTCAAGGGCGTGGCGACGGCCCTCCAGCAGCTCCGGGAAAGGATCCCAAAGCAACTGGCCGACGAGTCGCGCATGATCTGCGCCAGGGTTCTGGGGAAGGTGCTGGTGAAGGTGCTCTTCCGCAATCCAGGCCTCAACCTCACCAACGTCCTCAAGAAGCTGCCGGCGGGTGCTGATCTTGAAGAGCTCAAAGCCCTTGTCGCACCCATTGTGGACAAGGTGAATGAAGTCAAGAGGGTTGATGGTGGCCGCGTAGACTAGGCCACTTATTTCTTCTTTCCTTGCCGCTGTCATTTATGTTACGAGAACAATTCAGTCAGCACTGCAACAAGTTATTTTTGTAATATAACTTTATCTTGGGTAGTATTTGCTATGTTATTTCCTTTACTCGATTCCTTCCTTTGTATGTTTTTACCCTACGCTTTTAGGGAACTTGCCGGCGCAGGCACCCTTGCCACGAGCGCTGAGTGCGGAACATCAGCAGCCTGCTGGCGGTGCTACTTCCGGCAAGAAACCTTGTCGCAACTAGTCGCAGCACACTTAAGTTGTTGAGCGGACTCGAAACAAAGTAAGGGCGCAACTAGCTACGAGTTGGTTCCTCCGCGCACAGGTTTTCCATACAAAGCACGGTCGTTCAAGGAAGATAACTTAATAAATTTTAAAACTGACTGTGCTCAAACTTTGGCAACTTAGCTTTTCTGTCGTCTGCGTCCCGGCAAGGATATACTTTCTCGAACGATGCCTGGTCCGCACCATTATCTTCTCCTCCCCCCCGGTGAACTTGTCGGTGAGGGAACCTTCCTTTTGAGAAAAAGAAAGAAGAGAAAATAAAGATATGGAGCCTTAAGGCTCGTTATTGCTTACCGGGGGTAAGTGCTGCACGAAGTGTCAGATAATACATGCAAAAAAGAAAATAGCATGAAATTTGACAAGATGTGCGGAGCATATGATCTTTATTTATGCACGGGATCTGCGCCCGGCTTTGTACAAAGGGTTATATGCAACAGCGGCAAGGCTTGTACAAAAGGTGGTTGCCGGAACGGGTTCCGGAAACCGCGCCTTATGGGTAAAACTTACGAAGATGCTCAATGTTCCAGGAGTTGCTCACTGGAGAGCCATCTTCGGTCTCAAGGCGGAGAGCGCCAGGCCTAGTGACTCGCTTCACCCGATAAGGGCCTTCCCACTTCGGCGTCAACTTGTTGGAATTCTTGGCGGATTGAACGCGCCGAAGAACAAGGTCGCCTTCCTCGAGACTTCTGGCATTGACTTTGCAGCTATGGTAGCGGCGCAAAGCTTGCTGGTATCGAGCAGCTCGTACAGCAGCCTGAAGACAATCTTCCTCAAGGAGCAGCGCGTCATCTTGTCGCAGCTGCTCTTGCTCAAGCTCATCATAAGCGAGCACTCGAGGTGATCCGTATACAAGTTCCATGGGGAGAACTGCCTCTGCTCCATAGACTAGAGCGAAAGGTGTCTGGCCAGTGGCTCGATTTGGCGTCGTCCTGATCGACCAAAGAACCACCAGCAGCTCCTCGATCCAGTTCTTTCCGCACTTGTGCAGCCTGTCGAAAGTTCTGGTCTTGAGCCCGCGCATCACTTCAGCATTTGCCCTCTCCGCTTGACCGTTGCTTCTCGCGTGAGCAACAGAAGCGAAGCAGACCTTGGCGCCAAGATCTTGGACGTACTGCATGAAGGTGCGGCTCGTAAATTGTGTGCCATTTTCGGTGATGATCCTGTTAGGGACTCCGAAATGGCAAACAATCGACTTGAAGAACTTGACTGCTGACTGTGCTTTCACCTTCCTCACTGCTTCCACTTCCGGCCACTTTGTGAACTTGTCGATTGCAACGTACAAGAACTCAAAGCCCCCGACAGCTCGGGGAAAGGGGCCGAGAATGTCGAGCCCCCAGACCGAAAATGGCCAGGATAAAGGGATCGTCTAGAGAGCTTGAGCTGGCTGGTGTATCTGCTTGGAATGGAACTGGCACGCTTCACACTTGGTTACTTGTGCAGTTGCATCCTGGAGGGCTGTTGGCCAAAAGAAACCTTGCCGGAAGGCTTTGCCGGCAAGGGCTCTTGCGCCAATGTGATGACCACATATGCCTCCATGTATCTTCGCCAACAGCTTCTGTCCATCTTCCCGGGGAATGCACTTCAATTTCACTCCGTTGAATCTTCTTCTGTACAGTATGTCGTCGACAAACTGGTACATACTTGATTTCCGGGCTACTCACTCTGCTTCTTCTTGCTCTTCGGGAAGTTCTCCTGTCTGAAGGAAACGAACAATCTGCTGCGCCCATGCCGGATCTTGCGGCTCAACAACAAGGACTAAAGGCACAAATGCTGCTGCGGGAACATCTGCTTCTACGGCAAGAATCTGCGGCTCAGCCGGAGCTTGATGTTCCCCGGCAAGCTTGCCGGAGCAAAACATGTCGGGAGCGTCTGCTTCAACGGAGCAAACCCTAGGGCTTGTCGAAGCAGACTGCTCCTCAGCACTCTTTGTGTTGATCTTGGGGACCTTCTTAGCGGCGGCTTCGGGGAGCTCTGCCGGAAAGTAGTCACCGGAAATCAACTTCCTCTTCTTGCTCTGTCCAGTTGATGGTGTTACAGATGGTTGAGTCAGCTTGAGCACAAAGATCCCTGGTTCCACAGGTAACTTTAATGCAGCGCATTTTGACAGGCCATCAGCAACGTCGTTCTGGGCTCTCGGAACATGTTCCATCTGCAGGCCGTCAAAATGCTCTTCCAATTTTCTCACTTCATCAATGTAAGCTTCCATCAACGGACTCTGATAATCTTTGTTTACTTGGCGGACGACAAGCTGCGAGTCACCCCTAACAATAAGCTTCTTGATCCCAAGGTCTGCCGCGATCCTGAGTCCGGCAAGCAAACCTTCATACTCTGCAGTATTGTTTGTCGCTTGCTCCTTGGGAAAGTGCATCTGGACCACGTACTTGAGGTGCTCTCCGGTGGGTGCGACAAGTAACATGCCCGCACCGGCGCCTTGCAGCGAGAAGGCACGATCAAAGTACATGATCCATTCTTTGCTTGCTTCCTTGACGAGGAGGCTCGTCTCTGGAGTTTCTTCATCAGGTGTCGGCGTCCATTCTGCTATGAATTCTGCCAATGCTCGGCTCTGGATAGTTGAAGTACTTTCAAACTTGAAGCCAAAGCTTGACAATTCCAGTGCCCACTCGACAATCCTGCCTGTTGCTTCTGGATTCTGCAATATCCTCTTCAACGGAAAACGAGTGACAACTGTGATCTCATGTGCTTGAAAGTAATGGCGCAGCTTTCTCGAGGCCATGAGAAGGCCGAAAAGCAATTTCTGCACACCAGAGTACCTTGACCTAGCCCCCTGCAAAAGGGAACTGACAAAGTAAACTGGGCACTGCACGATCTTCTTCTGCTTCTCTTCTTGCGGCTGCACAGATTCGTCCTTGTCGGGACCAGAGCTTGTCGGGGAAGCCCCCTGCTTGTCGCTGGACGTGCTTGCCGCGGTTGCTGGCTCATCATCCGCCTCCCTTTCCGCTACTAACGCAGCACTAACCACTTGATTGGTTGCCGCTAGATACAGCAACAACTTCTCTTGTGGCTTAGGTGCGACAAGTATTCGAGTGGAGGACAGGTATCTCTTCAAGTCCTACAGCGCAGCCTCCGCTTCTGGAGTCCATTTCATTGGACCTGCCTTTTTCAATATTTTGAAAAATGGCAGGGCGCGCTCAGCAGACTTAGAGATGAACCTGCTGAGAGCAGCCACGCAGCCGGCAAGCCTTCGTACATCCTTGACGCGTTTCGGTGCTTCGATCTGCTTGATGGCCCTGATCTTGTCGGGATTGGCTTCAATCCCCCGCTGAGATACGAAGAACCCAAGAAGCTTGTCGGAAGAGACTCCAAACACACACTTCTCGGGGTTGAGCTTGAGGTTGATCTTGCGCAGATTTGCAAAGGTCTCGTCCAAATCTTGGATCAGAGTTGCTCTATCTTTGCTCTTGACCACTATGTCATCCATGTAAGCTTCTACATTTCTGTGCAACTGTGGCTCAAAAGCTTCGTGAACTGCCCTTGCAAATGTTGAACCAGCATTCTTCAAACCGAAAGGCATCCGTACAAAACAGTATGTGCCACATGGAGTGATGAATGCGGTTTTCTCCTCATCCTCTTCTGCCATGAAGATCTGATGATACCCTGAATATGCATCAAGAAATGAAAGCAAATCACATCCTGCCGTGGAGTCGACAATCTGGTCAATGCGCGGCAAGGGAAATGGATCTTTGGGACAAGCTTTATTAACATCAGTGAAGTCAATACAAAGCCTCCATTTTCCGTTCGCCTTGCGCACGACTACAGGATTGGCCAGCCACGTAGGATGGAGCACTCCTCTGACAAGGCCTGCTGCTTCCAACTTCTTGATCTCTTCTGCAATGAACTCTTGGCGCTCCACTGCCTGTTTCCTGACTTTCTGCTTGACGGGTCACGCGTGAGGACAAACGGCAAGGTGGTGCTCAATTACTTTCCTGGGAACACCGGGGATATCAGATGGTTGCCATGCAAACACATCGATATTCGCCCGCAGGAAAGCAACGAGCGCGCTTTCCTATTTAGGATCAAGCGTGGCACTGATGGTGAAGGTACCACCAGTGCTGTCCTCCTTGGCGGCCACTTTCTTGGTCTGTGGTGAAGCTGTCTTTGTTTTCTTACACTTGCCGGTGGAGCTCGATCGGGCGTCCTCGACGGTAGCGCAGCACTCCGAAGAGGTGCGCTTGCCGGAGTGGGCATCAGAGCTCTTGCCAGACTTGGTCTTCTTCTTCCCCCCGGGAGCTTCAGTGGCAAGTGTCTTGCTATCTGCTGCGGCTGCTGCTTCCCGGTAGATGTTGTCGGTGCAGATAAGGGCATCTTTCTTGTCGCCAGGGACAAAAATGACACTTATCGGACCGGGCATCTTCAGTACATTGTACGCATAGTGAGAGGCTGCCATGAACTTGGCGAGTGCTGGACGGCCAAGTATTCCATTGTAGGGCAATGGAAAATTAGCAACGTCAAAGGTGACCTTCTCAGTTCTGAAGTTTAGCTCGCTGCCAAATGTTACCGGCAACGTGATCTTCCCCTTCGGCTTGCTCCTTCCCGGATTAATTCCTTGGAACGTGCCGGTCTCTTCGAGCTCGCTGTCGGGGATCTGGAGCTTCTTGAGTACCGCGGAGGAGATCAGATTCAAGCCGGCCCCGCCGTCAACTAGCATCTTTGTGACCTTGAGGTTGCGGATAGTTGGTGAAACCAACATCGGCAAGCACCCGACCGCAGTTATGCGATCAGGGTGGTCCTCAATGTCAAAGATGATAGGCGTGCTGGACCACTTCAGAGGCTTGCGTGACTCCACTGGTGGTTCTGCTGCATTAACTTCCCGCACCCACTGTTTGAGCTGGCGGTGCGAGGTATGCAGAGAAGCACCACCGTCAACGCACAGAACCTCTGTTGCTTTCTGAAACTCCTGCTCGTCGGCCTCGTCATCATCCATGTCTTCATCTTTGTCTTCATCTTCATCCTTGTCGCGGCCGCGGGGAGGCCTGTCTCCTTGTCGCTGCTTGGCCTTGCCGCGGCGCCCTCCCCGGCCAGGACGCTTCTTGCCGGACCCACCAGTACCTTCCTGGGCTTTCTCCTTGTCGCGTCGCTCGTACTCAGCTTTCTGCAGCTCAACGAGCTGCTCGACCTTCTTGCAACTTTGGAGATCATGGCCCTTAGTGCGGTGGATCTTGCAATATTGCTTGTCGGAGCTGCCCTGCTTGTCGGCGGCCGCCACAAGTTCTGCTTCCTTGGCGCCACCTCCGTTGCTGGACTGCTCAACAGCTACCACATCTTTACCTTTCCTTCTTCTGTTGTTCCGCCGCTGATTTTTCTTTGCCGGGGCAGCATCCTCACTATCAGACCCCCTGCTCCTGTGTTCTCTCGCGTAGAGCTCACTGACGTCTCTTGTCTTGCACATCGCCATCTCCTCCTGCATCCTGCGGTTACGCATGTTCTGATGGAATGCGCTGATGCCCGCGGCGGGGTGGACATCTGGGATGTTGCGCTGCACTTGGCTGAATCTCTGAATGTACTTGCGCAGGGGTTCTCCTTCCTTCTGGGCGAGCAGATGAAGATCGCTCTCCTGGCCATGGGGCTTGTGGCCGCCTGTGAAGGCGCCGACAAACTGATGGCACAGATCCGCCCATGAGGAGATGGAGTTGTCCGGCAAGTGCATGAGCCAGGATCTAACATTGGGCTTGAGCACCAGTGGGAAGTAGTTGGCAAGGATCTTCTCGTCGCGCCCTCCGGCAGCTTGCACCACGATGGTGTAGATGCTGATGAACTCCTACGGATGCAACCTGCCATCATACTTCTCTGGTACATCTGGCTTGAAGTTCTTGGTGCTGGGCCACTGGACTTGCCGCAGCTCACGAGTGAACGCAGGGCAGCCTACCGCGTACAGCAAGTCGCCTGGTTCCCCTGGCGCATGCATGTCGACAGCGGGCCCAGCGCGCTGGTCTGACTGACGCCGCGCTTCCCTTCGACGCTCGATGCAAGTACGAGCGTCTTCCTGTTGTCGTTCTTGAAGAACTTGGCGCTGATCACGGCGAGCTCGCAGATCCGACGACGCCGTGGAGTCGGTGTCGGGATTGACCCGACGAGTCGGCGATCTTGGCCTTCGGGGCGGGGAGTGCACGGTGGTGGCACCTCTGCCAGTCTTGTCGCCATCGGCTCGCGTCCGGCAATCTTGCCGCGGCTGCGACGCATTTGGCTGCCGGGGAGTGTCGCCGTTGGCGAAGCCAATGAGGCTGTGGAAGGTGGCCCTCCAATCGTCGATCTTGTCCGCCGCTGGAGGGTAATCCAGGAGCAGTTGGGCTCGGGCCAATGCTTCTTCTGGAGTCTTCGGTGGCGGTGGTGAACGGTGCGAGGAGCGGGATATGCTCGGACTTCCAACAGGGTTGGAAGGAGTAGTACCCCGTCCAGGCGACCGTACTTCACTCGTGTCGGCATGCTGGCGTGCATGCTGGTCTTGAACGCCCCGAGAGCCACCAGCTTGGCCTTGCTCTAACGCGAGTATGGTGCTGCGAGGACCATGACGCTGTCGGTCCCGCGCCTCCTGAGATGGGCGCGGTGCGTGTACGGACGCCGAAGTTTGCAGGGCCTTGTCCTTGGATCTGGTAACGATGTGAGCTCCCTCGTCGGCGCCTGTTCCTCCGCCGGCATCTACCCCACCACCCGTTTGCTCCGGTGGCAGTGGGATCGACGCAGACGGAGCAGCCACCTCCGAAGCCTTCTTCTTCAGTGGCATGTCGATGAAGATGATGAAACAGATGAAGATCTGGCTCGCGTGAACGCCGGATCGGGTTCACACAACCTCGACGCCCCCTACCTGGCGCGCCAAAGATGTCGTGGGAAACGAGCACCTATGGGCAAGGGCCCCTTTAAGTCCTGCAGGGAGCGGAGGGCGCACGAAGAGCGAATCGAGGCGAGCACGCGAGCGATTTTTACCTAGCTTCGGAGCTCTCCGAAGAGATAATACTCCTACTACTGCTTTGTGATTGTATTACGTTCTTGCTCTAGAGCGTGGGAGTGTTCTGGTTTCGAATGAGTCGAACCCCCTCTACGTTGCACATGGGCCTCCTTTTATAGGCTCAAGGGGTCACCGACAGGTGGCAACGCAGACAAGGGTACAAATGTAAAAAGAGTGGTTGGTACAACTGCCTCTACAGTGCACCCTACCTAACTCTGACGGCAGGGGACAAGAGCATTTAATGCATGTCCGCGTCGCCCAAACAGTGCAGAAAAGCGACTGTTAGGGGCGCCACCGCTTGCCACGATGGCCTTCTCGTCATCTCCACTTGCCACCTCGCACCGCTTGGCTGCACAGCTTCCCGCCACGTGTGCCTGGAACGGTCCTGCGGCGACACGTCGGCGGATGCGCTGGAGCGTGGGCACAGAGTGGTGGCATCACCGCGGCAAGCGCCTTGCCGCGGTCGTTGTCTTGTCGCGCCCGGGAGCTTGTCGCTCGCCGGGTCTTGCCGGGACGCGCGGCGCGTCGCGGAAAGTTTCTCGAAATGCCTTGGTTGGCCTTCCCGGCAAGCTCCTCTTGCCGTGGTCTTGTCCTTCCCGGCAAGCTCCTCTTGCCGGGGCCTTGTCTTCTTAGTTAAAACACTTTGTTCTTGTATGGCTTTGATAGGAACTACAGAGGATCTTGGCGGGCACCCGGCAAGCCTTGCCGCGGGGCGCTGCGACTGCCCGTGCACAAGTTCGGGATACTAAGGTACCTGTCGGTGTACTAAAGTAGGGGTACCTTAGTATCCCGAACTTGTGCACAGGCAGTCGCAGTGCCCCGCGGCAAGGCTTGCCGGGTGCCCGCCAAGATCCTCCGTAGTTCCTATTGATGCCATTCAAGAACAAAGTGTTTTGACTGAGAAGACAAGACCCCGGCAAGAGGAGCTTGCCGGGAAGGCCAACCAAGGCATTTCAAGAAACTTGCCGCGACGCGCCGCGCGTCCCGGCAAGACCCGGTAAGCGACAAGCTTCCGGGCACGACAAGACAACGACCGCGGCAAGGCGCTTGCCGCGGCGAAGCCACCACTCTGTGCCCATGCTCCAGCGCATCCATCAACGTGTCACCGCAGGACCGTTCCAGGCGCACGTGGCGGGAAGCTGTGCAGCCAAGCGGTGCGAGGTGGCGAGTGGAGATGACGAGATGGCCATCGTGGCGAACAGTGGCGCCCCTAACGGTCGCTTTTCTGCACTGTTTGGGCGACGCGGACGGGTAATAAATGCTCTTGTCCCCTGCCGTCAGAGTTAGGTAGGGTGCACTGTAGAGGCAGTTGTACCAACCACTCTTTTTACATTTGTACCCTTGTCTGCGTTGCCACCTGTCGGTGACCCCTTTAGCCTATAAAAGGAGGCCCATGCGCAACGTAGCAGGGGTTGGACTCATTCGAAACCAGAACACTCCCACGCTTTCTAGCAAGAACATAATACAATCATGAAGCAGCAGTAGGAGTATTATCTCTCCGGAGAGCTCTGAATATGGGTAAAAATCGCTCGCGTGCCTCGCCTCGATCCGCTCTTCGTGTGCCCTCCGCTCCCTGCCGGACCGAAATAAAGATGTCGTGGGAAACGAGCACCTATGGGGCAAGGGCCCCTTTCGGTTCGGCAGGGAGCGGAGGGCGCACGAAGAGCGGATCGAGGCGAGCACGCGAGCGATTTTTACCCACCTTCGGAGCTCTCCGGAGAGATAATACTCCTACTGCAGCTTTGTGATTGTATTATGTTCTTGCTCTAGAGCGTGGGAGTGTTCTGGTTTCGAATGACTCGAACCCCCTCTACGTTGCACATGGGCCTCCTTTTATAGGCTCAAGGGGTCACCGACAGGTGGCAACGCAGACAAGGGTACAAATGTAAAAAAGAGTGGTTCGTACAACTGCCTCTATAGTGCACCCTACGTAACTCTGACGGCAGGGGACAAGAGCATTTAATGCCCGTCCGCGTCGCCCAAACAGTGCAGAAAAGCGCCCGTTAGGGGCGCCACCGCTTGCCACGATGGCCTTCTCGTCATCTCCACTTGCCACCTCGCACCGCTTGGCTGCACAGCTTCCCGCCACGTGCGCCTGGAACGGTCCTACGGCGACACGTCGACGGATGCGCTGGAGCGTGGTCACAGAATGGTGGCTTCGTCGCGGCAAGCGCCTTGCCGCGGTCGTTGTCTTGTCGCGCCCGGGAGCTTGTCGCTCGCCGGGTCTTGCCGTGACGCGCCGCGCGTCGTGGCAAGTTTCTCGAAATGCCTTGGTTGGCCTTCCCGGCAAGCTCCTCTTGCCGGGGCCTTGTCTTCTTATTTAAAACACTTTGTTCTTGTATGGCTATGATAGGGACTATGGAGGATCTTGGCGGGCACCCAGCAAGCCTTGCCGCGGGGCGCTGCGACTGCCTGTGCACAATTTTGGGATACTAAGGTACCCCTACTTTAGTACACCGACAGACGCCATACTCTCCTAGGTTGTGAAACCAAGGCTATGACCACCAAAAGCTATGGAAATCAAAGCAAATGGTGACCAAAGCTCTGATACCACTTGTAGGACCTTGAAGTATGTCTAGAGGGGGGTGATTAGACTACTTGACCAATAAAAAGTTAACCTTTTCCCAATTTTAGAGTTTGGCAGATTTTAGCTACTTTAGGACAAGTCAAGCAATCATCACACAATTCAAGCAAGCATGCAAAGAGTATATAGGCAACGGAAATTAAAGCATGCAACTTGCAAAAAAGTAAAGGGAAAGGTTTGGAGGATTCAAACGCAATTGGAGACACGGATGTTTTTGGCGTGGTTCCGATAGGTGGTGCTATCGTACATCCACGTTGATGGAGACTTCAACCCACGAAGGCTAACGGCTGCCCGAGTCCACGGAGGGCTCCACCCACGAAGGGTCCACGAAGAAGCAACCTTGTCTATCCCACCATGGCCATCGCCCACGAAGGACTTGCCTCACTAGCGGTAGATCTTCATGAAGTAGGCGATCTCCTTTCCCTTACAAACTCCTTGGTTCAACTCCACAATCTTGTCGGAGGCTCCCAAGTGACACCTAGCCAATCTAGGAGACACCACTCTCCAAGAAGTAAAAAATGGTGCATTGATGATGAACTCCTTGCTCTTGTGCTTCAAATGATAGTCTCCCCAACACTCAACTCTCTCTCATAGGTTTTGGATCTGGTGGAAAGAAGATTTGAGTGGAAAGCAACTTGGGGAAGGCTAGAGATCAAGATTCATATGGTAGGAATGGAATATCTTGGCCTCAACACATGAGTAGGTGGTTCTCTCTCAGAAATGGTAAGTTGGAAGAGTAGGTTCGTTCTGATGGCTCTCTCCACGAATGAAGAGGAGGTGGAGGGGTATATATAGCCTCCACACAAAATCTAACCGTTACACACAATTTACCAAACTCGGTGGGACCGAATCGTTAAACTCAGTCGGACCGATTTAGTAAACCTAGTGACTGTTAATGATTTTCGGTGGGACTGACATGCATCTCGATGAGACTGATTCGGTTAGGGTTAGGGCATAACGTAATCTCGGTAAGACCGATTACACAAACTCGGTGAGACCAATTTGGTAATAAGCTTTCCAGAGAGTTGGTCAGGTAAACTCGGTGGGACCGATTTGCTCTTTTCGGTGAGACCGAAATGTTACAAAAAGGAAACAGAGAGTTTACATTGGAATCTCGGTGGGACCGATCGCTCACTTCGGTTAGAACGAAACTTTACGAAGGGAAACAGAGAGATTGCAACCCCATCTCGGTGAGACCGAGATCCTTATCGGTAAGACCGATTTGCTTAGGGTTTGTGGCAGTGGCTATGACTTTTGGAATCGGTGGCACCGGATAGGAAGAATCGGTGTGACCGATTTTGGCTTTGGGTTTAGGTCATTTGTGGATGTGGGAAAGTAATTGAGGGTTTTGGAGCATATCACTAAGCACATGAAGCAAGAGGCTCATTAAGCAACACCTCATCCCTCCTTGATAGTATTGGCTTTTCCTATAGACTCAATGTGATCTTGGATCACTAAAAAGTAAAATGAAGAGTCCTGAGCTTTTGAGCTTGAGCCAATCCTTTGTCCTTCGTACTTTGAGCGATCCACTTTCATCATCCATGCCATGCCATTCATTGCGCTTTCCTGAAATAATAGCCTTGGAATAGCATTAGCTCAATGAGCTATATGTTGTTATGAATTACCAAAACCACCTAGGGATAGTTGCACTTTCAGGGGGGCTGGCTGGCTGAGCACAAGACACCAGGGCGTGCCCCCTTCCGGTCTGGCGCGTCCTAGTGGGTTGTGCCCACCTCGTGTCCTCGTAGACCCTAATTCCAACTGCATAAATACCTATTTTTGGAGAAAAAATAAGGGAGGAAGTTTGATTGCGTTTCACGATACAAAGCTGCCACCACCTCCTGTTCTTCATCGGGAGGCCAGATCTGGAGGCCGTTCGGGGGTCCAGAGAGGGGAATCTTTGGTCTTCGTCATCGCCAACCCTCCATCACCAATTCCATGACGCTCCCCACCGGGGGTGAGTAATTCCTTCATAGAGTCGCTGGTCGGTGAGGAGTTGGATGAGATTCATCATGTAATTGAGTTAGTTTTGTTAGGGCTTGATCCCTAGTATCCACTATGTTCTGAGATTGATGTCGTTATGACTTTCCTATGCTTAATGCTTGTCACTAGGGCCCAGTGCCATGATTTTAGATCTGAACCATTTATATTTTCACCATTATATCTATGTTCTATATCCGATCTTGCAAGTCATATTCACCTATTACGTGTTATGATCCGTAAACCCCAGTGTGACAGTAATTGGGATACTTTTCGGTGATGACCGTAGTTTGAGGTGTTCATGTATTCACTATGTGTTAATGCTTTGCGCCGGTTCTCTATTGAAAGAAGGCCTTAATATCACTTAGTTTTCTTATGGACCCCGCTGCCACGGGAGGGTAGGACAAAAGATGGCATGCAAGTTCTTTTCCATAAGCATGTATAACTATTTATGGAATACATGCCTACATTATATTTATGAACTGGAGCTAGTTTTGTATCGCCCTTGGTTATGACTGTCATATAATGAATATCATCCTATGAATTCACCTCCAATGCCTATGAATTTTCCACATATTGTTCTTGCTAAGTTACTACTATTGTTGTTACTGTTACACTTGCTACAAAACCATTGCTATCACTGTTACCGTTACTACTATTGTTACCACTGCTATCAAAACCATCATATTACTGTGCTACTGATCACTTTGCTACAAATATTTAATCTCCAGGTGTGGTTGAATTAACAACTCAACTGCTAATACTTGCAAAAATTCTTTGGCTCCCCTTGTGTCGAATCTATAAATTTGGGTTGAATACTCTACCACAAAAACTGTTGCGATCCCCTATACCTGTGGGTTATCAGGGCCCTCTCGGTAATACAACATCACAAGAAGCTTCCAAGAAATGTGACTAAGGAGTTAGTCATGGGATCTTGTATTACAGAACGAGTAAAGAGACTTGCCGGTAACGAGATTGAACTAGGTATGAGATACCGACGATCGAATCTCAGGCAAGTAACATACCGACGGACAAAGGGAACTGCATACGGGATTAACCGAATCCTTGACATAGTGGTTCAACTGATAAAAGATCTTCCTAGAATATGTTGGAACCATTATGGGCATCCAGGTCCCGCTATTGGTTATTGATCGGAGAGGTGTCTCAGTCATGACTACATGATTCCTGAACCTGCAGGGCCGCACGCTTAACGTTCGTTGACGCTAGAGTAGTATTGGGATATTTGATGATTAGTAACCAAATGTTTATTGGAGTCCCGGATGAGATCCCGGACGTCACGAGGAGTCTCAGAATGGTCGGGAGGTAAAGATTTATATATGGAAAGTTGTCTTTAGGGTTTCGGAAAATATTTCAGTTTTTCGGTATTGTACCGGGAAGGTTTCGGAAACTTCCAGAGGAGTCCGTAAGTCCACCAAGGGTTCCACCACGTCCCAAGGGTCAGTATGTGCTGAGAGGAGGTGACATGGCCTTATTAGGCCAGGCGCACACAAGTCCCTCAAGGCCCATGCAGTTGGGAAAGGTGGAAAGTCCACCTTTGTATGGAAGGGAAAGAGGAGGACTAGGATTCCACGTCCTCCCCCCTTGGCTGCGCCCTAGGGTTTGGAGGAGTTGTTCCCCACGCCCCTCCACCTATTATATATAGAGGGGAAGGGGCTCCCCAAGAGGACACACAAAGACCTTGGCACCCCTTTCTCTCCCGTTACTCTATAGTTCCACCGCCTCGTCCCAGCGACGCTTAGCGAAGCGTTGTCGGTGCTCCACACCGCCATCATGCCGTCCTGTTGGTTGTGATCCCATCTACTTCTCCTATACCTCTTGTTGTATCAATAAGGAGGAAATGTCATCGAGCTGCACGTGTGCTAAACTCGGAGGAGCAGTCCGTTTGGCACTAGATCGATCGGATCACGATCGGATCGCGAAGAGTACGACTACATCAACCGCGTTATATACGCTTCAGCTTAGTGATTGATGACCCACAAGTATAGGGGATCTATCGTAGTCCTTTTGATAAGTAAGAGTGTCAAACCCAACGAGGAGCAGAAGGAAATGACAAGCGGTTTCAATAAAGTACTCTCTGCAAGCACTGAAATTATCGGTAACAGATAGTTTTGTGATAAGGTAATTCGTAACGGGTAACAAGTAACAAAAGTAAACAAGGTTCAACAAGGTGGCCCAATCCTTTTTGTATCAAAGGACAAGCCTGCACGAACTCTTATATAAAGCAAAGCGCTCCCGAGGAGACATGGGAATTATTGTCAAGCTAGTTTTCATCATGCTCATATGATTCGCATTCATTACTTTGATATGTGGGTGGACCGGTTTTTGGGTGCTGCCTTACTTGGACAAGCCTCCCACTTATGATTAACCCCTCTCGCAAGCATTCACACCTACTGAGGGAGTCCTGGATTGGGGGGTATCCGGACAGCCGGACTGTATACATCGTCCGGACTATTGAAGCGTAAAGATACAAGACTCAAGACTTCGGCTCGTGTCCGGATGGGACTCTTCTTTGCATGGAAGACAAGCTTGGCGATCCGGATATTATATTTCCTTCCCTGTAACCGACTCCATGTAAACCCTAGCCCTCTCCAGTGTCTATATAAACTGGAGAGGATGGTCCTTAGAAGGCCGATCACAATTATAATCATACCATCATAGGCTAGCTCTTAGGGTTTAGCCTCTTGATACGTCTCCATCGTATCTACTTTTCCAAACACTTTGCCCTTGTTTTGGACTCTAACTTGTATGATTCGAATGGAACTAACCCGGACTGACGCTGTCTTCAGAAGAATTGCCATGATGTTGTTTTTGTGCAGAAAATAAAAGTTCTTGGAACGACCTGAAACTCCACAGAATATCTTAGAATAAATAATAAAAAATCCTCGCCAAAGATGAAGACCAGGGGGACCCACACCCTATCCATGCGGGTGGGGGCGCCCCCCCTAGGGAGCGCCCCCTACCTCGTGGGCCCCCTGGTCGCCCTCCGACGCCAACTCCAACTCCATATATTGGCTTTCGGGGAGAAAAAAATCAGAGAGAAGAAATCATCACGTTTTATGATATAGAGCCGCCGCCAAGCCCTAATCTCTCTTGGGAGGGCTGATCTGGAGTCAGTTTGGGGCTCCGGAGAGGGGGTTTTGTCGCTGTCGTCATCATCAACCATCCTCCATCACCAATTTCATGATGCTCACCGCCGTGCGTGAGTAATTTCATCGTAGGCTTGCTGGACGGTGATGGGTTGGATGAGATTTATCATGTAATCAAGTTAGTTTTGTTAGGGTTTGATCCCTAGTATCCACTATGTTCTAAGATTGATGTTGCTATGACTTTGCTATGCTTAATGCTTGTCACTAGGGCCCGAGTGCCATGATTTCAGATCTGAACCTATTATGTTTTCATGAATATATGTGAGTTCTTGATCCTATATTGCAAGTCTATAGTCACTTACTATGTGTTATGATCCGGCAACCTCGAAGTGACAATAATCGGAACCACTCCAGGTGATGACCATAGTTTGAGGAGTTCATGTATTCACTATGTGCTAATGCTTTGTTCCGGTTCTCTATTAAAAGGGGGCCTTAATATCCCTTAGTTTCCAATAGGACTCCCCTGCCACGGGAGGGTAGGACAAAAGATGTCATGCAAGTTCCTTTCCATAAGCACGTATGACTATATTCGGAATACATGCCTACATTACATTGATGAACTGGAGCTAGTTCTGTGTCACCCTATGTTATGACTGTTACATGACGAACCACATCCGACATAATTATCCATCATTAATCCGGTGCCTACGAGTTTTCCATATACTGGTTCTCACTTATTTACTTTTCCATTGCTACTGTTACAATCACTACAAAATACCAAAAACAATACTTTTGTTGTCTTTACTTCTGTTACCGTTACCACCACTATCATATTACTTTGCTACTAAACACTTTGCTGCAGATACTAAGTTTCCAGGTGTGGTTGAATTGACAACTCAGCTGCTAATACTTGAGAATATTATTTGGCTCCCCTTGTGTCGAGTCAATAAATTTGGGTTGAATACTCTACCCTCGAAAACTGTTGCGATCCCCTATACTTGTGGGTTATCAAGACCTTTTTCTGGCGCTGTTGCCAGGGAGCATAGCTCTATTCCTTGAGTTACTTGGGATTTATATCTGCTGGACACTATGAAGAACTTGAAAGACGCTAAGACAACAATTTATCCCTCAACGATGAGGGGAGGTAAGGAACTGCCATCTAGCTCTGCACTTGATTCACCTTCTGTTATGAGTAAGCTAGTGACACCTAAACCTGCTACTACTATTCGTTCTGATATGTCGCTTGTTATTGATGATGCCACCTCTGCTATGCATGATACTTATGATGAAAATACTTCTATGTGTGATACTACTGTGCCCCTTGGTGAATTTCTAGATGAGCAAATTTCTAGGTCTAGAGAAAGAGAAATTATTGAATCTGAATACAATGATGAGGGTGATGATGAAAATATGCCTGCTATTCCTGAGGGTTATCTTTTTGATGCAGAATCTTCTGCAGCTATTTTTGCTTGCCAGTATAGATACGAATTTAAGAGGTTGCTAGTTAAATGGAGTAAAGAATCTTTTAGAGATAGAATGAGGCTCGACCCTGCTTTTTCTACTTCACCTATTTGTGTTCCTGATAAGGATTATTATGAATTTTCTATTGATCCAGATATAATCACTTTGGTTGAATCTGATCCTTTCTATGGCTATGAATCTGAAACCGTTGTGGCACATCTTACTAAGTTAAATAATATAGCCGCCCTGTTTACTAAAAATGAGAGATCGCGCTACCTTTATTTACTCAAAATATTTCCGTTCTCATTAAAGGGTGATGCTAAGATATGGTTTAATTCTCTTGATCCTGGTTGTGTGCTAGTCCCCAGGATATGATCTATTACTTTTCTGCTAAATATTTCCCTGCTCATAAGAAACAAGCTGCCTTGAGGGAAATATACAACTTCGTGCAAATTGAAGAAGAGAGTCTCCCACAAGCTTGGGGGAGGCTTCTCAAGTTACTTAATGCTTTGCCTGATCATCCTCTTAAGAAACCTGAAATACTTGATATCTTTTATAATGGACTAACCGATGCTTCCAGAGATTACCTGGATAGTTGTGTTGGTTCTCTTTTCAGGGAAAGAACACTAGATGAAGCTGAAATTCTATTGAATAATATGTTGACAAATGAAAATAATTGGGCACCTCCTGAGCTAGTTCTAGAGCCAATTATTGAGCCTATTCCTAAACCAACTCCGAAGAAGAGAGGTGTTCTATTTCTCATCCCCGGAGATATGCAAGAGGCAAAGAAATCTATGAGAGAAAAAGGTATTAAAGCCGAAGATGTTAAGAATTTACCTCCTATTGAATAAATACACGATCTTAATTTACCTCCTGTTGAAGAAGTATATGATCTCAATACTTTATTCACTGAAGAACCTCCTGATCCCGATATTCCGACACAGGTACTAAAGGTAAATTCTCTCTATAGATATGATAAAGCTGAAGTCCCTCCTACTAAAATTGCTAGTCAGTGCTTGGATGAGTTTGATGACTTTATGTTTAAGCAAGATGACTTTAATTCTTATTTTGGTAGAAAATTAAAACAAGATGCTTATATGATTAAACGCTTGGGTGATTATATGGCTAATATTAGAGGTGAACTTAAACTTGTTAGCAAACATGCTTCTATGGTTACCACTCAAGTAGAACAAGTACTTAAAGCTCAAAAAGAAGTGCTTGATGAAATGAATAGTAAGAAAAACGATTATGCTGTTAGAGTGGCTACTAGAACTGGTAGAATGACTCAGGAACCTTTGTATCCTGAAGGCCACTGTCGGTGTTAAAACCGGCGGATCTCGGGTAGGGGGTCCCGAACTGTGCGTCTAGGCGGATGGTAACAGGAGACGAGGGACACGATGGTTTTACCCAGGTTCGGGCCCTCTCGATGGAGGTAAAACCCTATGTCCTGCTTGATTAATATTGATGATATGGGTAGTACAAGAGTGGATCTACCACGAGATCAAGGAGGCTAAACCCTAAAGCTAGCCTATGGTATGATTGTTGTAATGTATGTTGTGTCCTACGGACTAAAGCCCTCTGGTTTATATAGACACCGGAGGAGGCTAGGGTTACACAGAGTCGGTTACAATGGTAGGAGATCTACATATCCGTATTGCCAAGCTTGCCTTCCACGCCAAGGAAAGTCCCATCCGGACACGGGACGGAGTCTTCACTCTTGTATCTTCGTAGTCTTGGAGTCCGGCGGACGATGATAGTCCGGCTGTCCGGACACCCCCTAGTCCAGGACTCCCTCAGTAGCCCCCGAACCAGGCTTCAATGACGATAAGTCCAGTGCGTATATAGTCTTCGGCGTTGCAAGGCGGGTTCTCCTTTCAAGTTCCATGTACCAGTCGAACAGTGTCCGGCTTCATCATAAATACTGTGTTCCTCGGCTTCTACGTCCAATAATAGCCTTTTCCCACGCGTCGCACGAATGCGAAAAGCCAGGGTGTCTTTTACGTTTCACCCCCTAGTCGTGCGAGTCGTCCGCCTAAAAAAGAGGCAAAAATCCAGATCCAAATCACACCATCTTCCTCCCGCGAATACTCCATCGGAGCGCCTTTGACCTAAAAATCCATTCCATCATGGACCGTCGACGCGGCTCTTCTTCTCGCGCTCCCAGCCCACCGCCAGGGGATTGGAGGAGGTGCTCTGTTCCGCACAACGAGCTAGTGAAGCTCCAAGCGGGGGGTTATCTCCCTCCGGCCTTCATGGTCCCGGTTCGAGCCGGGCTGGTTACTTATCAAGGTGGGAGGCAAGCGGAGGCTACCCCAAGCCCCAATAAGGGGGAGCGGGTATGCTTCGTCCATTATCTGATAAGGGGACTCGGATTCCCGATACATCCGTTCCTCCGCGGGCTCTTGGAGTTCTACGGACTACAGCTCCACCACCTCACACCCGCCTCTGTCCTGCATATCACGGGATACGTAGCTCTTTGCGAGTTATTCCTGGGCATTAAGCCCCATTTTGCTTTGTGGAAGAGGCTGTTCTGCCTCGTACCCCGTTCTTACAAGGGGTCCATATATCAAGTGGGCGGCGCCGAAATATGGCGCATCGCCGGGACCGGATACCCATCCGGTACCCCCAAGAAGGCGTCCGAAGACTGGCCCTCCGAGTGGTTTTATATAGGAGACGCTCCGCTACCGGACCCAGTCCGGATTGGCCTCCCGGAGTTTAGTGCTGCTCCTCTGAAGAAACGCCTCAGCTGGCGCCCACGGAGCCCCCGATTGGAGGAAGCCAAGAGCGTCCATTACTTGATGGGCCGAATAAGATTACTGGCCCATTCCGGGTTGACCATGATTGGAGTCATGGCGACATGCATCATGCGGGGGGTACAGCCATTGCAATACAGAGGCCACCCCATGTGGGATTTCAACGGGGAGGACGATGCCACCTGTCATGGCTGCAAAGAGCCAGATTCGACCGAGGATCTGGTGGAGATCCTGTCCAGCCTGTACAAGGGGGAGAAGGAGGACTTCCTTCGAATGAACCCTTTGAATGGGTTTTCCATGAACAACCCTAGAGGATGGGTAAGCGAACACCTTTAAGGTCTCAACCCATGCTTCCGAAGTTTAAGCTTCTTACATCATGTCTTCGGCGCAGGATCTACGCCGGACTGTGGAGGACATGGTAAGTCCCGCTCCGCAACCCGAGGATCCAGAAAGATCCCTGGATCCGGCCTCCGAAGAGGATCCGGACATCAAGGTGGAGCTGATCGATGGGGTATTTCACCAGCTCAGCATGGACAATGCTTTGGTCGCCATTACGACGGACTACCCCGGACTGTATCCGGCTTCCCAGGTGACTGTGACCGAGGTCCGGACACCATTGTCTCTTCCTTGCCCATTTCTGACCTTCGCGAACGACGGTGTTTTACAGGAAGCGCCTTCACGGCGGGAACCCGATCCCGCGGCAGCTGACCAACAAAGGTCAGTCCGGACCAGCAGGAGGAAAAGGAGCGCGGTACGGACTGAAATGTCGCCGCAGAGGTATAACTCGTATTCGAATTTTCAGAGCAACGCTCCTAGGAAGCGTCTGAGTGCTCATGATCTTTATTAGGAGAAAAAGCGCTCGCCGAACTGCGAGCGCGGAAGTTGCCGATCCAACCTACACCGGCCAGGCTCCAGCGCCCGGCCTGGAGGGGGAGGCAAGCGCAAGACGCGGGCTGGATCCTTCTCCAACGGAGGATACCGACAGACTGTCCGCCACCAAGTCTGAGGTGGAGAGCGCCAGGAACCATAGGCGCCGCCGGACAGTATTTCGCGAAGCGTGCTTCTCCCCTGAGGCGTTGGACGCCTTTAACGCAGGGGACGCGCACCTCCGTGCCGCTCAGGATGGTTTTACCAGAGCCACGGAGCAGTATGTGAAAGACATACGGGTAAGGGAATTTATATATACCAGTAGCCCCCGAGACTTAAAGTAGTTATGTTAACTGATTTAAGGATCATTTGAAACGTAGGCTCTTACCGAGAAGAATGCCCAGCTGTCTCAGGAGCTGCAAGAATGCAAGGTCCAACTTGAGGCCGCACTTGCTGCCGCAGGAGGAGACGCAGAGACCCCTCCTGGTAACACATTTTTATTAATAAATATAAGCGCTGTGCGGCGTGCGCGCAAGTCCGATAGTGACATTGCAGGTGCCTCCGGACAAGATCCGGACAGGCAAGAATTACTGCACCAGCTAAAGGCCGGCGAGAGAGTGCTGAATAGGGTGCAGCAAGAAAGGAACCAGCTCCAAGATGCAAACGCCAAGCTCGGAGAAGAGCTGAAAGGTGCTCAAGCCGGGCTGTCCAGCTCCGTTAAGGAGAACCAGCGGCTTCGTCGCGGCATTTATAGTAAGTGCTTGAGCGGACTCTTTTGAAAAGAAGAGTTCGGCGAGGAAGTAAATTGACATAGTATGTCTTGTAGGTATACTCACAGGTCGCCCTGCGGAGGAGATGCCCATATCAATGGGTGATCAACTTCCCGAGCTGTTGCAACTGCTCGAACAAGTTCGGCAGGCAATGAGCGGCGTCGTCCAGGCTTTATGGCCAACCATCTCCCTACCCAAGGGCCTTGGGGAGCTTGCGGAGAAGCTTCAGGGAGTGCGGCAGCGCTTCCGTTTGTGGAAGATTTCGGCTTGCCGTCAAGGTGCCAGGGAGGCCTGGGCCATGGTGAAGACGCGTTACAAGAAGGCGGATCCCAACCACATGGCCGAAGTTGGACCGGTGGGGCCCGATGGGAATGAGATCCCTGTGAGTTTAGTGTACAACCAAGTAGAGTTGGCTGCTAAATTTTCCCAACGGGACTGTAAGTTAGACAGCCTGTTAGACGGGATTGAGGAGGAATACAATCAGTAATTTTGACGATGTATGTTTTCCTTTAAAGTGACATATGAAATGCCTTCTAGCCGGATTGTAGATCGTTTGTCTTTGCCGACCTTTTCGCTTCAACCTCGGGATCCTAGAGTCCGGAGTGTGTCCGAATACCTTTTTGGTTAAAAACAACCGGGGTATGCATGGAGACCAGGCGTAGGGGTCATTAGTGCTTTATCAGACAAGTGCCCAACTAGTTATGTTATATTACATGGTTAGTAAGAAACATCTTCCAGAGAGAATAGTTCCGTTAAGGGTTCCTTTCCCTGGGAGGCATGCCCTAAAGTGCATGTCCGGACTGCGAAAAAAGCAGAATGAGCATCTGGGGGCGAATAAATGAGTAGGTAAAAAATCATCTTTTAGGTCACCGACCGAATATTCCCTTAAGAACGCTAGCTTTCGGCTTCACCCAGTCTGAGGTACACATCCGGCTGACCCGGCAGTAACAATCCCAGAGGTGCTCCCTTTACCTCCTAGCCGAACAATTGGGAACGTAGGGGTAAGCACAGGAGCCAGGCAACCCAGCTTGGCCAAAACTTAAGTCATATCGATGCATATAATGGTGAGCAAAAGGTACATGTGGAAGCTTAACACATGTGCTGGGCATAAAACCCTTATAATTTGAGCTTCTGTAAAAGAAGCCCCCAGGTATAATGAGTGCGGATGGCACATCAAGTGTATGTGAACAATGCGAAAGTAGGCCCTTAGGGGCTTTTTAGTAAAAAAGGTTATGGAGAGAGAAACAAAAGACAGCCGAAGTGTAAAAAATTTGGACGGAGGAAGGGGACGAACTCTTAGTCCGGCGCTAGGCATAGAATCTTCGGAGGCGGGCTGCGTTCCATGGGTTCGGCTCGAGTCGGTTATCCGACGCATTTCGTAGACGGTACGCCCCGCCGGTCAGGACTTGATCGATAATGAAGGGGCCCTCCCATTTGGGCTTGAGCTTGTCCTTTTTCTTGTCCGGCAGTTGTAAAACTAGTTCGCCGACGTTGTAAGTCTTGGCCCGTACTTCTCTGCTTTGATATCTTCGGGCCTACTGCTGATAGAATGCGGAACGAGCCTTGGCGACGTCGCGTTCTTCCTCCAACGCGTCCAAGCTGTCCTGCCGATCCAGCTCGGCCTCTCTTTCTTCGTACATGCGCACTCGAGGTGAGTCATGAATAATGTCGCAGGGCAAGACTGCCTCTGCGCCGTAGACCATAAAGAATGGTGTGAATCCGGTAGTGCGGTTAGGCGTTGTCCGCAGCCCCGAGAGTACGGAGTCAAGCTCCTCTACCCAGTGCGTGTTAGATTTAGTAAGTGACCACACTAGTCTGGGTTTAATGCCGCTCATTATTAGACCATTTGCTCTTTCCACTTGACCGTTGGTTTGAGGGTGATAGACAGAAGCGTAGTCGAGCTTGATGCCCATATTTTTGCACCATTACTTAACCTCATCGGCTGTGAAGTTTGTGTCGTTGTCGGTGATGATGCTGCGGGAGACTCCGTAGCGGTGTACTACCCCGGATATAAAGTCTATCACTGGTCCGGACTCTGCCGTTTTGACCAGTTTGGCCTCTATCCATTTGGTGAATTTATCCACCATGACCAATAGGTATCTTTGCTTGTGGGTTCCCCCTTTAAGGGGTCCAACCATATCAAGCCCCCAGACCGCGAACGGCCAGGTAATGGGTATAGTTTTGAGGGAGGTGGGCGGCATGTGGCTCTGATTAGCAAAGAGCTGACAACCAACGCATTTCTGGACTAAGTCCTGTGCATCTGCCCGGGCCGTCGGCCAATAAAATCCTGTATGGAATGCCTTTCCTACAAGGGCCCGGGCTGCTGCGTGGTGTCCGCCTAGTCCGGCATGGATTTCAGCCAGGAGGTTTCGCCCTTCGTCTTCGGAGATACACCTTTGAAGGACTCCGGTTGTACTTTTCTTATAAAGTTGTCTCTCATGGACCTTGTAGGCTTTGGATCGCCGGACTATGCAGCGGGCCTCGTTTTGGTCTTCGGGAAGTTCTTGTCTAAGCAAGTAGGCTAGGAATGGTTCTGTCCACGCGGCGATTACTGCCATTATGACGTGGGCTGAAGGTGTTATGTCATCGGCTGAATCACCGATTGGCGCGGTTTTTTCCGGTTTGTCACTTCCGGGCTCCTCTTCCCATAGTACGGATGGCTTGAAGAACCGTTCCAGGAAGATATTTGGAGGGACAGCATCACGTTTTGCACCGATGTGTGCCAGCATGTCGGCCGCTTGGTTATTATCTCGGGCTATGTGATGGAATTCGAGTCCTTCAAACCGAGCTGACATTTTTAGGACAGCGTTGCGATATGCTGCCATTTTTGGATCCTTGGCGTCAAAGTCTCCGTTTATTTGGGATATTGCAAGGTTTGAATCCCCGCGCACCTCTAGGCGTTGAATGCCCATGGAGACTGCCATCCGGAGACCATGTAACAGGGCCTCGTATTCGGCTGCGTTTTTGGAGTCCGTGTACATTATTTGAAGTACATACTGGACTGTGTCTCCGGTTGGGGACGTCAGTACGACGCCAGCCCCCAGTACGGCCAACATTTTAGAGCCGTCGACATGCATAGTCCAATTGGAGTATGCGCCGTACTCTTTAGGGAGTTCGGCTTCAGTCCATTTGGCGACAAAGTCAGCCAAAACTTGTGACTTTATAGCTCGCCGAGGTTAGTAAGTTATATCAAATGGTAAGAGATCAATGGCCCATTTTGCAATCCTGCCCGTTGCGTCGCAGTTATTTATAATGTCATTGAGTGGTACTTCAGAGGCCACTGTAATCGAACACTCTTGAAAGTAGTGTCAGAGCTTCCGGGACGCCATGAACACCGCATATGCTATCTTCTGATAGTGCGGGTAACGAGACTTACAGGGGGTTAACACAGTGGATACATAATACACTGGTTTTTGAAGAGGGAATTTGTGCCCTTCTGTCTCTCGTTCGACGACGAGTACCGCGCTTACAACTTGATGTGTTGCTGTGGTGTATAACAACATTGGTTCGCCTAAATTGGGCGCAGCCAGGACCGGGTTTGTTGCCAATATGGCCTTTATTTCTTCGAGTCCGGCAGTGGCAGCATCCGTCCACTCGAAGTGTTCGGTGCGCCTGAGGAGGCGATAGAGGGGCAACGCCTTTTCTCCTAGATGGGAGATAAAGCGGCTTAGAGCTGCCACGCATCCTGTTAATCTTTGTATTTGTTTGAGGTCTTTTGGAATGTCCAATTGTGACAGAGCTCGGATTTTAGTTGGGTTTGCTTCGATTCCTCTACCGGATACAATGAAGCCTAGCAGCTTTCCGGCTGGTACGCCGAAAACACATTTTTCCGGGTTCAGCTTGATGTCGTATGCTCTGAGGTTGTCGAACGTGAGCCTCAAATCGTCTACTAGAGTTTCGACGTGTTCTGTTTTGACGACTACGTCGTCTACGTATGCCTCGACTGTTTTGCCGATCTGGGTAGCCAGGCATGTTTGAATCATGTGCTGATATGTTGCCCCGGCGTTTTTAAGTCCGAAGGGCATCGTGTTGAAGCAGAATGGTCCGTAAGGAGTGATGAATGCCGTTGCGGCTTGGTCTGCTTCTACCATCTTGATTTGATGGTAGCCAGAGTATGCGTCGAGGAAGCACAATGAATCGTGCCCTGCGGTAGCATCGATAATTTGGTCGATGCGGGGGAGGGGGAAGGGATCCTTTGGGCAAGCCTTATTGAGGTCTTTAAAATCGACACAGAGGCGCCAGGATTTGTCCTTCTTTGGTACCATTACCAGATTTGCTAGCCAATCCGGATGTTTGATATCTCTGATGAATCCGGCTTCCAATAGCTTGGCTAGCTCTTCTCCCATTGCCTGTCTTTTGGGTTCGGAAAATCGTCGAAGAGCCTGTTTGACTGGCTTAAATCCTTTTAGGATGTTTAGGCTGTGTTCTGCCAATCTGCGTGGGATTCCGGGCATATCCGAAGGATGCCAGGCGAAAATGTCCCAATTTTCCTGAAGGAATTCGTGCAGTGCGGCGTCTACCTCGGGGTTCAATTGTGCCCCAATGGAGGCTGTCTTTGTTTGGTCCGGTGGATGGACCTGGAATTTTATTATTTCATCTACTGGTTTGAAGGAGGCGGACTTCGATCTTTTATCGAGTATCACATCGTCCCTGTTCACCGTAGAGCGCAGCGCGGTGAGTTCTTCTGCTGCTAAGGCTTCGGATAGTGCCTCAAGGGCTAGTGGGGCTGTCTTATTTTCGGCGCGGAGTGCTATGTCCGGATCACTAGCGAGAGTTATTATTCCGCCGGGCCCAGGCATTTTGAGCTTCGTGTACCCGTAATGAGGTACTGCTTGAAAAATTGTGAATGCCTCTCGTCCTAATATAGTGTGATATCCGCTGCTGAACGGGGCCACTTGGAACGTGACTTCTTCCGATCTGTAATTGTCCGGCGAGCCGAACACCACATCGAGTGTGATTTTTCCGGTGCAGCGCGCTTCCCGGCTAGGGATTATTCCTCTGAAGGTTGTGCTGCTTCGCTCAATATGGCTCCAATCGATTTCCATTTTTCGCAGAGTTTCCTCGTAAATGAGGTTAGTCCGCTGCCGCCATCCATGAGGACTTTTGTCAGTCGAAAGCCGTCCACTATGGGACTAAGCACCAGTGCGGCTGGCGCTCTGGCTGTTCGGAATTTAGGCTCGTCGCCGGCGTTGAAGGTAATAGCTGTGTCGCTCCATGGATTTGCTGTTGCCACTTGGTAGACTTCGGCGAGTCCGCAGATTGTTCGTTTTCGCATATTATTTGATGTGAAGGTCTCGAAGACTGTTGATACCGTACTGGTTTTGTTGGGGTGGTTTTCCGGGGCTAGAAGCTCCTCGCCACTTTTGGCCACCTACCGTAATACCCAACATGCTCGAAGGCTATGTGTTGGGACGGCTCCTCCTGTACTATGCAGCTTACAGGCTTCAATGACGATTAGTCCGGCGGAATATCCCAAAATTTGTTTTCGGATGTCCGGAAACTCTCCATCGCACAGTACTTTCGTATTATGGACGCCAGATCGGTGAAGCATGTAATTTTACGACGATCGATGGCGTTCAATATTCCCTTGTCTATGCAATTATTGCGGAAGATTGAGATTGCGTTTTGCTCTCGGCAGTCCTTTATCCTGTCCATAACCAGGACGAATCTGGCCCAGTAGTGATGTACTGTTTCAGCGGGCTCTTGCCGTATAAGAGATAGACCGCATATGTCTGGGCGGGTGGGTGGACTAAAATCCGGATCCCTGCCCATCTTGGGGCTTAAAGGCCGAGAAGTCTCCGAATTCGGAAGCTTGGGTTGCTGGATACGATCCAGCGAGTCCGGAGCGATGCATGATTTTATGTTCAATGCTCGATCGAAGTCCGTCCATCCGCGGAAATCCGGCATGGAGGGTTCGGGAATCCGGACGTGAATAGTTTTCAATACAGGCGAAGAGTTGCCGTATTGCTCCTCTACCACTGCGACGTGGTGGGTGGCCTGGGGAGAGTTAATCTCTCTCAGATCGGTTTTAAGCCCAATCTGGTTGTAGTCTGTAGCGACTCCCAGGGCGGTGATGCGATCCAAGAGCTCGTTAACAGACGAGAACTCTATTGGATCCAACTGTTCGGCCGCTTTCGAGCTGACGCGAAGATTGCTTCCGACGACTTGAGAAGTCTTTGTCGAAGCGTGGGCCGGACAGGCGGTCATAAGAAAACCACCTAGCCGGATAGTTTGGCCGGCGGCCAAGGCCCCTTCGGCGAAAACACCGTCTTTGAAGACGGGTGGAGGCATCCTACCTATCGGTGACGACACAGAGGAACTCTCAATGAAAGCACCAATGTCGGTGTCAAAACCGGCGGATCTCGGGTAGGGGGTCCCGAACTGTGCGTCTAGGCGGATGGTAACAGGAGACGAGGGACACGATGTTTTTACCCAGGTTCGGGCCCTCTCGATGGAGGTAAAACCCTACGTCCTGCTTGATTAATATTGATGATATGGGTAGTACAAGAGTGGATCTACCACGAGATCAAGGAGGCTAAACCCTAAAGCTAGCCTATGGTATGATTGTTGTAATGTATGTTGTGTCCTACGGACTAAAGCCCTCCGGTTTATATAGACACCGGAGGAGGCTAGGGTTACACAGAGTCGGTTACAATGGTAGGAGATCTACATATCCGTATTGCCAAGCTTGCCTTCCACGCCAAGGAAAGTCCCATCCGGACACGGGACGGAGTCTTCAATCTTGTATCTTCGTAGTCTTGGAGTCCAGCGGACGATGATAGTCCGGCTGTCCGGACACCCCCTAGTCCAGGACTCCCTCAGCCACCCTAAGAGAATCGAGCAAGATTCTTAGAGAAATGATATTGATGTACCTAGTTCTTCAAGAAAGAAGAAAAAGAAGAATGATTGGACTTTGCGAACTTCTAGTGAACCTATTGCTGAACCACCTGAGAATCCAAATGATATCTCTATGTCTGATGCCGAAACACAATATGGTAATGAACATGAACCTAGTGAAAATGTTAATTATAATGTTCATGATAATGCTCAACCTAGTAATGATAATGATGTAGAAGTTGAACCTGTTGTTGATCTTGATAACCCACAATCAAAGAATCAACGTTATGATAAAAGAGACTTCGTTGCTAGGAAACATGGTAAAGAAAGGGAACCATGGGTTCAGAAACCCATGCCTTTTCCTCCAAAACCATCCAAGAAAAAGGATGATGAGGATTTTGAGCGCTTTGCTCAAATGATTAGACCTATCTTTTTGCGTATGCGATTAACTGATGTGCTCAAAACAAATCCTTCTGCTAAGTATATGAAGGATATTAGTACTAATAAAAGAAAGATACCTAAAGCTGAAATTTCCACCATGCTTGCTAATTATACTTTTAAGTGTGGAATACCAAAGAAACTTGGAGATCCCGGAGTACCTACTATACCATGCTCCATTAAGAGAAATTATGTTAAAACTGCTTTATGTGATCTTGGAGCCGGTGTTAGTGTTATGCTTCTCTCTTTATATCGTAGACTTGACTTGAATAAGTTGACACCTACTGAAATATCTTTGCAAATGGCTGATAAATCAACTGTTATACTTGTCGGTATTTGTGAGGATGTGCCTGTTGTGGTTGCAAACGTCACTATTTTAACGAACTTTGTTATTCTTGATATTCCCGAGGATGATAGTATGTCTATTATTCTTGGAAGACCTTTTCTTAATCCTGTAGGGGCTGTTTTTGGTTGCAACAAAGGCAATGTCACTTCTCATGTTAATGGCAACGAGCACACGGTACACTTTCCAAGGAAACAACCTCAAGTTTATAGTATTAACTCTATTGGAAAAATTCCATCGATTATATTTGGAGGTTTTGAATTTCCTCTCCCTACTGTCAAGAAAAAGTATGATATATTTATTATTGGGGATGTCCATATCCCCGTTGAGGTAACTTAGTGTTATTCGAAATTTTTCCGGTTCCGTGATTATTCGGAATGAGTTTGTTAACAAGACTTGATCAACCTTGTTAGTGGGTTCATTTTGATGATCACGAGATGGATGAAACTAGAAGCACAACCTTTTGTACCCTCTTTATATTTTCTGTTATTTAGTAGAAATAAAGTAAAATAGTATTTTTCTTCTGTCTGTTTCCCGACTTATCCATGCAATATAAAAATATCCCGAAAATAAAAGTCCTCAGAATGCCATGCCATATTAATATGATTTTTTCGGGAATATTTGAGGATTTACTGTGCAAAAATCACCGCGGGGGGAGCTGCCACCTGGTCACGAGGGTGGAGGGCGCGCCCTACCCCCTGGGCGCGCCCCCTGCCTCGTGGGCCCACGATGGCCCTCCTTCACTTATCCCTGCACCCATCTTCTTTCTCTGCCTCACACAAACACGAAAAACCAACTCAAGCACGAGTTCCAGCCCCTATTGTTGTGATTTTCAATCTCGTTGCTCAAAGCACCTCTCGCAAAACTGCTTGGGGAGATTGTTCCTTGGTATGTGACTCCTCCATTGATCCAGTTAGTTTTTGTTCTAGTGCTCTATTCATTGCAAATTTATGCTGGATAGGTGACCATGTTCTTGAGCTTTCATGTCAAATTCATATGGTCCCAGGTAGTTCTAATGCTTGATTTAGGCTCTAGGCACTCGTGGGAGTAGTTGCTATCAATTTTATTGAAGTTGGTTCACTTTTATTTGAAGTTACTAAAAATTTCAGAATTTTTTAGAGGAAACAATATGTTTAGGAGGATGTTCCAAGGTGGTCCTTCAAGGAAGCAAGGTCCCAGGCTTGCAATGCGTGATGCTGACGAGGAACCACCAAGAGACGCTCCTGTGAGGCCCTGTGAATGGCCTTCGGAAAATTTTATGAATCAAGCGGGAATCAAAGAAGAATTTAGCACATATTTGCGTAACGCCGGTCTTGAGGACTTTGAAGCTGACAAATGCCCCCAATATCATGATCTCACAAGTTCATTTGTGAGGAGGTTTGAGTTTTTATCTTCACGTAATTCTCCTTCAGTCATGTTTGACCTTTATGACAAATCTTATACCATGGACTTAGAGGATTTCACTTCTGCTTGCAAACTTCCATCATGGGGTAGTGTCAGGGATCCCCCTAAATCTGAATATAGAGACTTTCTTGCTAAAATAACTGTGGGGGAATCTAGAGATATAACACAAGCCACTTTAGGGAGCGTTCACTTTCCTGCTTTACATTATTTTGCTCTCTTTATAGGTAGATGCATTAATGCTAAGGATGAAGCATGTCACATGTGTGCCCCTGATCTCAGCATTCTCAGAAGTGCTGTGTTAGGAGACCAATCTTATCATATGGGAGCCATCGTAGCTCGGAGGTTGCATCATAACAGATATAATGGAGATTTCTTTGGAGGAATTTATGCAACCCACTTAGCTAATTTTCTTGAGATAGACATTCGTGAGGGTGATATGGAGTTACCCCCTACCTATTTAGATTTTGTTTCTATGGTTTCCCACCAGTTTATCGAGAGGACTGAACCACCTCTCCAGTATCGACTAATCTTTAACAAACGGCATATAGTCCATATTACTCTTCCTGCTCCTGCCTTCTTTGATTCTCGGACAAAAGGAAGATATATTATTACCAGAGAGGAGGCAGATGAGTACGAGAAGAGAGCGGAGGCTGCTCGACGCCATGTTGTAGCTCAGGAGGCGATAGCCGCTGCATCGCAGTACGACCCCAGTTTCACCTACGGGTATCCGCCAGGCTATCCCTGGCAATAGACCAACTTAGGCCAAAAGCCTAAGCTTGGGGGTGTATGTATTTCCCACCGACATTACATTCATGTTCACACACACTCATTGCTAGATGTCGGTGTTCATACTCTTTCACTGTAATATCCATGCTAGATTACTTTCTTTTTCCTGCCTTCTTCTTCTTGTGTGTTTAATAAACCTTAAGAAAAACAAAAAAAATAATAGTAGTTTATTTCTTTGCTGTAGCATGCCACTACTTTTACCGCAAGCTAGTAGCATGCCACTACATCCCTGTGTCATAACCGCCCTTATGTAAGATATTGGCGAGTTTGTAATAAGATTGTTGAGCAGCCTCAGCTCAACCCTGTAATATATTTAATGCTACTGGCCCTCTGTTCATCAAGTTTTTGTCTACCAGTGAGGATGACTTTTCCTATACTGGGATTTAAAGATCAATTTTCTCAATGATCATTTTATTGAAAAACCGGTCGTGACATGTTTCAGGTGAAGAAGCTGGATTTTACGTTTGTCCGCCTTTATGCCTTGCACATGAACTACATCATTGGGGTTGAGCAGATACGTTTTATCTGTGTCGCTGACCCGTACTACATGCACGAGGGCTTCTTGGGAGTCTGTGCACAGCATCGTGAATACGCGAGGGATTACATCGTCAGTTTCATGCTCGCCAATAAGGACAAGGAGGCGATTCTCGTGCCTTCCGTGTAAGTCATCCGCGCTGCTATCCTTCCTTCGATTTCAATAATTCATTTGCACGGTGGAGGCTAATTAATTTGAGGTGTACTTATTTTGCGCAGGGGCGGGCGCGCCGTCCTCATCATCCTCTACCCCCGATTCTCCCACGCTCTTTACTTGGACCCGTCGAAGAACATTCACAAAAAGGATTACACCCACATCAAAGATGTTCTCGATAGTGCTATGTTTTACTACCAAGCAAGGGGTGGAGAGGTTAGGGACAAGAAGAGAAGGGGCGGCAGGGCCGCCTTCAGCCATAAGACCGACTTCTGCTGCATCCAACAATCGAACGATTCTCTTAATGATGGATTCTATGTCCTACACCACATGCTGGAGTACAGACGGGATCACTAGAACCTTCACAAGGCACCTAGATCTGGCGATGCCCATATTCTGCAATGGGCAAAGGACATAGAAGATATCGAGGATCATCGACTTCGAGCTGAGTTCTATAACATCCAGCGCGAACTTGCCCAAATCATCATGAATGAGGTGTCGGAAAAACAGGGATGTTCCATGCAGAAGGACAAATGTCGCGGGAAGACGTCCGAACATGGATAGCCTCTCAGCGTCTCGACATGAAGCCTTTCACTAAGCTCGATGACTATCTCCCTGACATGGATGGATGGCACGACATGATGGAGTGATTGTCGATATATGACAATGTGTCCGTTTAGTCCATACTTTCTTTTATGACAAAACTTTGAGTTATGCATGGTGAAACTTTATTTGTGATGTAATTAAATCGTCCTCCTCCTCGACTAGCGAAAATCACTCTAGTTAGGTCACTTTGGGTACGATGAACTTTGTTATTTATGCTTATGATATGTTGTTTCTATTTTTGCCAAATCTGTCTCTTTCTGTTGCTCAACTATATATGTTGCATATCATCGACTCATGTGATGATGCAGGTGCATAGATCATAGATGGCGAAGAAGTGCTACGCCAGGAGTATATATACGACAAGTGGCAGGAGTGTCAGGCCCAGGTGTACCGATTTTCGGTTTACGAGCGACACGCAGTACTTAGTTTAGGTTCACGCTAATGCGAGAGAGGGATACGAACTCATGTACTCAAAGTGATAGCTATTCTCGCGTATATCATTGTTTAGATGGATGACGATGTATTTGCAAGTAATCGAGACTTGTATCGCTATTTTTGAGATTGATGACGAGAGACCACTTTGTGTTGGATGATGATTATGATGATGACATGATTTGATGAGACTAATTGTATGTATATGCTATGATTACATTTGTATGTGGATGATATGCTAAAGATTATTGTATAAAAAGTATTCAATTACAAAACAAATAAAAAACAAATATGCAGGAAAAAAACTAATAAAACTAGTAGTAGCGAGGGGGGGGGGAATTTAGCAGTAGCGTCGACTTACCAGTAGCGCTTCCTGCTAAACAGCGCTGTAGATAATATCGGTAGCGCCCTTTTCCAAAGAGCGCTATAGCTATTCATCAGTAGCAGTAGCGTGGGTCAACAGGCGCTACTGCTATACATTAGCTGTAGCGCCTTATTAGTAGCGCCGGCACCCGCGCTACTGAGAGGGTCAAAACCCGCGCTGCTGCTAGGCTTTTCCCTAGTAGTGCGCAACTCTGAAGATTGGGACCCAACGAAGGTAAGGAGTCAGGTATGACACCTAAGTTTGATTGTGTTAAATCTTTTATGGATACCGATATTTTCCGTAAGTTTAGCACTAAATATGGACTTGACTCTGAAATAGTAGCTTCTTTCTGTGAATCTTTTGCTACTTATGTTGATCTCCCCAAGGAGAAGTGGTTTAAATATCATCCTCCTATAGAAGTAAAAGTAGCTGCACCTATTAAATTTGAAGAAAAGATTGTCACTTATAATGATCCTATTGTTCCCACTTCTTATGTTGAGAAACCACCTTTCCCTGTTAGAATGAAGGATCATGCTAAAGCTTCAACTGTTGTTCGTAAAAGCAATAATAGAACTTATACACCTCCTGAGCAAGTCAAAGTAGAACCTAATATTTCTATTGTGAAAGATCTCTTTTCTGACAATATTGATGGGCATGTTATTCAATTCTGTGGTGAAACTGCCAGAATTGCTAAACCCTGTGATAAAGATAAACATAGACCTGTGGTAGGCGTGCCTGTTATTTCTGTTAAAATAGGAGATCATTGTTATCATGGCTTATGTGATATGTGTGCTAATGCTAGTGTTATACCCATTGACTTATACAAAGAAATTATGCATGATATTGCACCTGCTGAGTTAGAAGATATTGATGTTACAATTAAACTTGCCAATAGAGATACTATTTCTCTTGTGGAAATTGTTAGAGATGTTGAAGTCTTGTGTGGGAAAACCAAATATCCCGCTGATTTTCTTGTTCTTGGTTCTCCACAAGATAGCTTTTGTCCCATTATATTTGGTAGGCCCTTCTTGAATACTATTAATGCTAAGATAGACTACGAAAAGAATGTTGTTACTATTGGCTTGGATGATATGGTTCATGAGTTTAATTTCTCTAAATTTAGTAAGCAACATCGTGAGGAGGAATTGCCTAGTAAGGATGAAATTATTGGTCTTGCTTCCATTGCCGTACCTCCTAGTGATCTTTTAGAACAATATTTGCTAGACCATGAAAATGATATGTTCATGAATGAAAGAAGGGAAATAGATGAAGTATTCTTTAAACAGGAACCTATTCTGCAACACAATTTGCCTGTTGAAATCCTAGGGGATCCCCCCTCCACCCAAGGGTAATCCCGTGTTTGAGCTTAAACCGTTGCCTGATAATCTTAAATATGCTTATCTTGATGAAAAGAAAATATATCCTGTCATTAATAGTGCTAACCTTTCAGAGCATGAAGAAGAAAGATTATTGAAAACTCTGAAGAAGCACTGTGCAGCTATTGGATATACACTTGATGATCTTAAGGGCATTAGTCCCACTCTATGTCAACATAAAATAAATTTGGAAGCGGATGCCAAACCAGTTTGTGATCCTCAACGACGTTTGAATCCTAAAATGAAAGAAGTGGTAAGAAAAGAAATACTCAAGCTTCTAGAGGCAGGTATAATTTATCCCGTTGTTGATAGTCAGTGGGTAAGTCCTACCCATTGTGTCCCTAAGAAGGTAGGTATTACTTTTGTCCCTAATGATAAAGATGAATTGATCCCTCAAAGAATTATCACAGGTTATAGGATGGTAATTGATTTCCGCAAATTAAATAAAGCTACTAAGAAAGATCATTACCCCTTACCTTTTATTGATCAAATGCTAGAAAGATTATGCAAACATACACATTATTGCTTTCTAGATGGTTATTCTGGTTTCTCTCAAATACCTGTGTCAGCTAAGGATCAATCAAAGACTACTTTTACATGCCCTTTTGGTACTTTTGCTTATAGACGTATGCCTTTTGGTTTATGTAATGCACCTGCTACCTTTCAAAGATGCATGATGGCTATATTCTCTGACTTCTGTGAAAACATTTGTGAGGTTTTCATGGACGATTTTTCCGTCTATGGTTCCTCTTTCGATGATTGCTTAAGCAATCTTGATCGAGTTTTGCAGAGATGTGAAGAAACTAATCTTGCCTTGAATTGGGAAAAGTGCCACTTTATGGTTAATGAAGGTATTGTCTTGGGGCACAAAGTTTCTGAAAGAGGTATTGAAGTTGATAAGGCCAAGGTTGATGCTATTGAAAAGATGCCATGTCCCAAGGACATTAAAGGTATAAGAAGTTTCCTTGGTCACACCGGATTTTATAGGAGGTTCATTAAGGACTTCTCAAAAATCTCTCGGCCTCTGACTAATTTAATAAAAAAAGATGTACCGTTTGTCTTTGATGATGATTGTGTAGAAGCATTTGAAATACTTAAGAAAGCATTAGTCTCTGCACCTGTTGTTCATCCACCTGATTGGAATTTACCCTTTGAAATTATGTGTGATGCTAGTGATTATGCTGTAGGTGCTGTTCTAGGGCAAAGAGTTGATAAGAAATTGAATGTTATCCATTATGCTAGTAAGACTCTAGACAATGCTCAAAGAAACTATGCTACTACCGAAAAGGAACTTTTAGCAGTTGTATTTGCTTGTGATAAATTCAGACCCTATATTGTTGATTCTAAAGTAACTATTCACACTGATCATGCTGCTATTAAATATCTTATGGAAAAGAAGGATGAAAAACATAGACTCATTAGATGGGTTCTCTTGCTGCAAGAATTTGATTTGCATATTGTTGATAGAAAAGGAGTTGAGAACCCCGTTGCAGATAACTTATCTAGGTTAGAGAATGTTCTTGATGACCCACTACCTATCGATGATAGCTTCCCTGATGAGCAATTAAATGTCATAACCACTTCTCGTAGCACTCCATGGTATGCTGATTTTGCTAATTATATTGTTGCTAAATTTATACCACCTAGCTTCACATACCAACAAAAGAAAAGGTTTTTCTATGACTTGCGACATTACTTTTGGGATGATCCACATCTTTATAAAGAAGGAGTAGATGGTGTCATTAGACGTTGTGTACCTGAGCATGAACAGGAACAGATCTTACGCAAGTGTCACTCCGAAGCTTATGGAGGACACCATGCTGGAGATAGAACTGCACATAAGGTATTGCAATCTGGTTTTTATTGGCCTACTCTCTTCAAGGATGCTCGTAAGTTTGTTTTGTCTTGCAATGAATGTCAAAGAATTGGTAATATTAGTAGACGTCAAGAAATGCCTATGAATTATTCACTTGTTATTGAACCATTTGATGTTTGGGGCTTTGATTATATGGGACCTTTTCCTGCCTCTAATGGATACACACATATTTTAGTTGCTGTTGATTACGTTACTAAGTGGGTAGAAGCTATTCCAACTAGTAGTGCTGATCATAACACTACTATTAAAATGCTTAAGGAAGATATTTTTCCGAGGTTTGGAGTCCCCAGATATTTAATGACTGATGGTGGTTCACACTTTATTCATGGTGCTTTCCGTAAGATGCTTGCTAAATATGACGTTAATCATAGGATTGCATCTCCTTATCACCCGCAGTCTAGTGGTCAAGTAGAGTTGAGCAATAGAGAGCTCAAGTTAATTTTGCAAAAGACTGTTAATATGTCTAGAAAGAATTGGTCCAAGAAACTTGATGATGCATTATGGGCCTATAGAACTGCATATAAAAATCGTATGGGTATGTCTCTGTATAAAATGGTCTATGGAAAAGCTTGTCACTTACCTCTCGAACTAGAACATAAGGCATATTGGGCTATTAAAGAGCTCAACTATGATTTCAAACTTGCCGGTGAGAAGAGGTTATTTGATATTAGCTCACTTGATGAATGGAGAACCCAAGCTTATGAAAATGCCAAGTTGTTTAAAGAAAAAGTTAAAAGATGGCATGACAAAAGGATACAAAAGCGTGAGTTTAATGTAGGTGATTATGTATTTCTATACAACTCTCATTTAAGATTTTTTGCAGGAAAACTTCTCTCTAAATGGGAAGGTCCCTACGTTATTGAAGAGGTCTATCGTTCCGGTGCCATAAAAATCAACAACTTCGCAGGCACAAACCCGAAGGTGGTAAACAGTCAAAGAATCAAACATTATATCTCAGGTAATCCTGTAAATGTTGAAACCAATATTACTGAAACCGTAACCCTGGAGGAATACATAAAGGACACTTTCCAGAACGTTCCAGACTCCGAAAAGGAATAGGTATGTGGTACGGTAAGTAAACCGACTCCAAAACAATTTTTAAGGCAATATTTCTCCATTTTGGATTATTTAGAAAAATAGAAAAATAAGTAGCAATCCGGGGAGGACACGAGGCCTCCACGAGGGTGGAGGGCACGCCCTACCCCCTGGGCGCGCCCCCTACCTCGTGAGCACCTCGTGTGCCCTCCGGACTCCATTTCCTTGCACGATACGTATTTTGGTCGGTAAAAATTCATTATATATACTCCCGAAGGTTTTAACTCTCGTATCACGCAAATCTCCCCTGTTCTTGTTTCGAGTTGTTTTTCTGACAGGTCTAGATCATCATGACGGCCCCAAGTGCTTCCAAGGATAAGTTCTTCGAGAAGGTGATCAACCCTTACCTCGCGGAGGTGCTGCGACACCCTCAAACCATTGAGATGCGTGATGGGTTGCTGCACATCCACGACGTTGAGGGACCAAAGGGAACCGGAAGCATGGAGTCGAGGCTCGAAGCAATGGAGCAACAAGTTTTCAAATGTCAGGGGATGGTGGAGCGTGGAATCAACGCTAGCCACAAGATGCTCACAGAGTTCCATAATTGTTAGAGGAATTACTAGGGAACGGTCTAGGATTAAAGTTTCCTCTATAAGCATTGTTACCAAAATTATTCCTACCAACAAAATTCACATCCATAGATTCATTGTTATTCTCAATCAAAGTAGACAAAGGCATATCATTGGGATCAATAGGAGCACTCTTAGTAGCAAACAATTTCATTAGTTCAACCAACTTTCAAATCAAAACATTAATTTCTGCTATAGCATGCACTTTTTTACTAGTAGATCTTTCGGTGTGCCATTGAGAATAATTAGCCATAATATTATCAAGGAGTTTAGTAGATTTTCCTAAGGTGATTTCCATAAAAGTGCCTCCCGCGGCCGAATCTAAAAGATTTCTAGAAGCAAAATTCAATCCGGCATAAAGTTTTGTATAATCATCCATAAGTTCAAACCATGAGTAGGGCAATTGTGAATCATTAATTTCATTCTTTCCCAAGATTGGGCAACATGCTCATGATCAAGTTGTTTAAAATTCATAATATCGTTTCTAAGAGAGATGATCTTAGCGGGAGGAAAATACTTAGAGATAAAGGCATCTTTGCATTTATTCCATGAATCGGTACTATTTTTGGGCAAAGATGAAAACAAAACTTTAGCACGATCTCTAAGTGAAAACGGAAATAACTTCAATTTAAGAATATCATTATCTGTATCTTTCTTCTTTTGCATCTCACACAAATCAACAAAGTTGTTTAGATGGGTAGCGGCATCTTCACTAGGAAGGCCGGAGAATTGATCTTTCATAACAAGATTCAGCAAAGCAGCATTGATTTCACAAGATTCAACATCATTCATAGGAGCAATCGGAGTGCTAAGGAAATCATTATTATTGGTATTGGAAAAGTCAGACAATTTGGTATTATCTTGCACCATCGCGACAAGCAATCCAACACATAAGCAAACAAAAATGCAAGCGAAAGAGAGAGGAGATTGGGAAAGAGAGGGCGAATAAAACGGCAAGGGTGAAGTGGGGGAGAGGAAAACGAGAGGCAAATGGCAAATAATGTAATGTGAGGGAGATGAGTTTGTGATGGGTACTTGGTATGTCTTGACTTGACCGAAGACCTCCCCGGCAACGGCGCCAGAAATCCTTCTTGCTATGTCTTGAGCTTGCGTTGGTTTTCCTTGAAGAGGAAAGGGTGATGTAGCAAAGTAGCGTAAGTATTTCCCTCAGTTTTTGAGAACCAAGGTATCAATTCAGTAGGAGGCTCCTCAAAAGTCCCACGCACCTACACAAACAAACAAGAACCTCGCGACCAACGCAATAAAGGGGTTGTCAATCCCTTCACGGCCACTTGCGAAAGTGAGATCTGATAGAGATAGTATGCTAAGATAAATATTTTTGGTATTTTTATGATAGATTGGAAAAGTAAAGATGCAAATAAAAGTAGATGACTTATATGATAAAAGATAGAGCCGGGGGCCATAGGTTTCACTAGCGGCTTCTCTCAAGATAGCGCAAGTATTACGGTGGGTGAACAAATTACTGTCGAGCAGTTGATAGAAAAGCGAATAGTTATGAGATTATCTAGGCATGATCATGTATATAGGCATCACGCCCATGACAAGTAGACCGACTCCTGCATGCATCTACTACTATTACTCCACACATCGACCGACTCCTGCCTGCATCTAGAGTATTAAGTCCATAAAGAACAGAGTAACGCATTAAGAAAGATGACATGATGTAGAGGGATAAACTCATGCAATATAATATAAACCCCATCTTTTTATCCTCGATGGAAACAATACAATACGTGCCTTGCTACCCCTGCTGTCACTGGGAAAGGACACCGCAATATTGAACCCAAAGCTAAGCACTTCTCTCATTGCAAGAAAGATCAATCTAGTAGGCCAAACCAAACTGATAATTTTAAGAGACTTGCAAAGATAACTTAATCACACATAAAAGAATTCAGAGGAGATTCAAATATTTCTCATACATAAACTTGATCATAAACCCACAATTCATCGGATCTCGACAAACACACCGCAAAAAGAGTTACATCGAATAGATCTCCAAGAAGATCAAGGAGAACTTTGTATTAATATTCAAAGAGAGAGAAGAAGCCATCTAGCTAATAACTATGGACCCGAAGGCCTGTGGTAAACTACTCACAACTCATCGGAGAGGCTATGGTGTTGATGTAAAAGCCCTCCATGGTTGATTCCCACTTCGGCGAGCGCCGACGAAGGCTCCAAGATGGGATCTCACGGATACAGAAGGTTGCGGTGGTGGAAATAGTTTTTTGTGGTGCTCCTGGATGTTTTCATGGTACATGGGTATATATAGGAGGAATAAGTAAGTCGATGAACGCTCGAGGGGCCCACGAGGGTGGGGGTGCACCTAGCCCTAGGGGGCGCGTCGGGCACCCTCGTGGCCGCCTCCTCTATTGCTTGATGTCCACTCCAAGTCCCCTGGATCACGTTTGTTCCAAAAAGATCGCTCCCGAAGGTTTCATTCCGTTTGGACTCCGTTTGATACTCCTTTCCTTCGAAACACTGAAATAGGCAAAAAGACAGCAATTCGGGATGGGCCTCCGGTTAGTAGGTTAGTCCCAAAAATATTATAAAGTGTAAAGTAAAGCCCATAAATATCCAAAATGTGTAATATAATAGCATGGAACAATCAAAAATTATAGATACATTGGAGACATATCATCCAACCGCTCGATATTTCCTACATATTCTAGCACAAGTCATGCCAAAATTCAAGGAAAATTCCGGCATGACCTTTGCTAAAACAGGACATATCGAGCTCCTAAAATTTGCCGGAATGGAAATTAACCAACACTCCGGCAAAACATAGGCCACTCGAAGGTGTAACCTGCAAACATGACCGGCCACTTGGGCAAGCACATATCCTATTTGAGCAAAACAAGATATACATGTTTTTATCTACATCATATCTTATAGGACTCATGTTGACATGGAGATTTGCTGGTCTCACCTCAAGGGCAGAGGGGGTTAGTGACGGGGACGATGGCGGGGATGATGGAGGGGCTCCTTGATTTCTGCAAAAAGAAAAACCCTATAAGTTATCACTAATACATCCCCAGTAGTATCATACATATAACATCACTAATACAACTAAAACCCTAGTGAACGACAGGTATCGACGATGAGGATGCGGGATAGGCATCGTCGACGTTGATGCGGGAATAATTGCTTAAACTAAAAAATAACAACAAACGTGACATGTTCAACTAGTTCTTACTAAAAATAAACTTAATATAAATATAAATAAACTAGTTATTTCTAACAATAAACTACTTCAACTAGTTATGTTAATTTTCTTACTAAAAATACATTAGTTCTATTAATTGAACTAGTTCTTACTAAAAATAAACTAGTTCAACTAGTTTTATTAATTTACTTACTAATTATTTTAAACACTTACTAAAAATAGTAAAAAAATACATTATACAATAGTAAAAAACAGAAGAAAAAAAGAGATGGAGGGAGGAGGGGAAGGGAGGAGGAAGGAGAGAGGAGGGGGAGGAGGCCGGTGGGATCGGAGGAGGGAGGGTCGGGGGAAGGAGGGGGAGGGGTGGTCAAAGGAGGAGGAGGGAGGGGGTGGGGGTGGAGGGGGAGGGGCGGCCGGAGGAGGAGGAGGAGGGAGGGGGCGGCCGGAGGAGGAGGAGGGAGGGGCGGTGGGAGGAGGGCGGCCGGAGGAGGAGGGGGAGGAGGGAGGGGAGGAGGGAGTACCTCAGTGGAGGAGCAGCGCGGCTACGGCGGACGACGGGTTCGGCGCGGGCGAGAGCGAGTGAGAGGGAGACTGAGTGAGAGGGTCAACCGCTCCAGGATAAGGTAAGTAAGTAGTAGTGTGTTTTAGAGATACGCGCTACTGCTATGGGACGTAGCAGTAGCGCTGGTTACGGGTACGCGCTACTGCTAAGTGGGGCTAGCCATCTGCGCCCAGTACAAACATAGCAGTAGCGCGCTTTCCTAGAACGCGCTTCTGCTAAAGTAGTAGCAGTAGCGCGGTCCATTTAAACACGCTACTACTAAGTAGCAGTAGCGCCCTATTTTGTCCAGCGCTACTACTAAGATGTTGTGTGTAAGGTTTTCCCTACTAGTGCCCTCTCATCCTGCTCGGACGTCGGCTCGACGGGGAGGTCGGGGTCTTCGGCATTATCCGGAGTCTCATTATCTCTGGTGCCGGTATTGCTATCCTTTGCCCGACGAGATCGTGAGCGGCGCTGCTGACGTTGGCGCTTTGGTGGTTCATCGACAGGTTTGTCCTCATTGGGATTCTGATTATCCTCGTCGTCCTTTTTATCATGAGTGTCCACCATGTATACATCATAGGTTGAAGTGTCCATCCAACGCCTTGTGATGGGTGGGGCCGGACTTATTTCGGCGTCGGCTTCGTCGTCCATACCGTTGATGTCTTCAGACGTGTAGTCTAGCATGTCAGTTAAATCCTCAACAGTGGCTATTAAGTGGGTGGTGGGTGGGGCATAAAATTCCCCGCTCTTAGCCCCCAGCTTGAGCTGGGTATAGTTCGGAGGTAAAGGGTCCGTAATGGCGAGAGATTGCATTAATCCCAGTGCTTCATCTAAGAGCAAAAGCTGGACTGGAAACCGCAGATCTACAGGGCTGAGTTCGGCATGAGATACCTGATCGGGCCCGATGAGTGCAGACCTCGGCAGTTCGGAGTTATCATCCAGAGGCAGGTCCAAGACTGCATCTGGGTCTCCGGTCAAGAGCTCCATGAAAGGAGTGAGTCCGGCAGGGCTGACGCTCCCGTCTTCGGATGATACGATCCACTCCGGGTCTAAGGCCGAGGCAGGTGTGTTTGTTCACCCCTGGACAGGATCTAACAGGGGATCCGAAGAGCCTTCTTCATGGGGGCACAGAGCAGCAGTCAAGGCCGCAAACCCCTCAAAGATTAGATCTCCTAGGATGTCAACGACATAGTTCAGGTTTCCAAACCTGATCTGGTGGCCGTGGGCATAACTGTCGACCTGCTCAAGGTGGCCGGTCGAGTTGGCATGAAGCACGAAGCCGCCAAACACAAAGACTTGTCCGAGGAGAAAGGTTTCCTTGGACGCAGCGTCATCATCGATGAAGATGCAAGACATCGATCCTCTTGTTGGCGATACAACGGAGCTCTCAATGAAAGCACCAATGTCGGTGTTAAAACCGGCAGATCTCGGGTAGGGGGCCCCAAGCTGTACATCTAAGGATTGATGGTAACAATGGACAAAGGACACAATGTTTACCCAGGTTTGGGCCCTCTTAATGGAGGTAAAACCCTCCTCCTACTTGATTATATTCGAAGGGTATAGGGGTTACAAGAGTTGATCTACCACGAGATCGTAATGGCTAGCTTGGTTAGCCTAGTAATGTTATGATCCTGCCTTCGGTCTAAAACCCTCCGGTTTATATAGACACCCGGAGGGGCTTAGGGTTGTACAAAGTCGGTTTAACAGAAAGGATTCAGTATATCTGGACACCTAAACTTGCCGTTCACACATACGGGAGCCCTATCCAGATGCAAGAAGTGGTCTTCTTCCTTGTATCTTGACGGCCCATTAGTCCGGCCCATATCCAATAGACCGGACGCCTGAGGACCCCTTAATCCAGGACTCCCTCAAGGGGAGGACTGGCTGAGCACAAGACACCAGGGCATGCCCCCTTCCCGTCTGGCGCGTCCTAGTGGGTTGTGCCCACGTCGTGTCCCCATAGACCCTAATTCCAACTCCATAAATACCTATTTTTGGAGAAAAAATGAGGGAGGAAGTTTCATCGCGTTTCACGATACAAAGCCGCCACCACCTCCTGTTCTTCATCGGGAGGCCAGATCTGGAGGCCGTTCGAGGCTCCGGAGAGGGGAATCTTCGGTCTTCGTCATCGCCAACCCTCCAGCACCAATTCCATGACGCTCCCCATCGGGAGTGAGTAATTCCTTCGTAGACTCACTGGTTGGTTAGATGTTGGATGAGATTCATCATGTAATTGAGTTAGTTTTGTAAGGGCTTGATCCCTAGTATCCACTATGTTCTGAGATAAAAGCATCTTTGCACTTATTCAATGAATCAATACTATTTTTGGGCAAAGATGAAAACCAAACTTTAGCACAATCTCTAAGTGAAAGCGGAAATAACTTCAATTTAACAACATCATTATCCGTATATTTCTTCTTTTGCACCTCACACAAATCAACAAAGTTGTTTAGATGGGTAGCGACATCTTCACTAGGAAGGTCGGAGAATTGATCTTTCATAACAAGACAAGATTCAGCAAAATAGCATTGATTTCACAAGATTCAACATCATTCATAGGAGCAATCGGAGTGCTAAGGAAATCATTATTATTGGTATTGGAAAAGTCAGACAATTTGGTATTATATTGCACCATCGCGACAAGCAATCCAACACACAAGCAAACAAAAAGGCAAGCGAAAGAGAGAGGAGATTGGGAAAGAGAGGGCGAATAAAACGGCAAGGGTGAAGTGGGGGAGAGGAAAACGAGAGGCAAATGGAAAATAATGTAATGCGAGGGAGATGAGTTTGTGATGGGTACTTGGTATGTCTTGACTTGAGCGAAGACCTCCCCGGCAACAGCGTCAGAAATCCTTCTTGCTATGTCTTGAGATTGTGTTGGTTTTCTTTGAAGGGGAAAGGGTGATGTAGCAAAGTAGCGTAAGTATTTCCCTCAGTTTTTGAGAACCAAGGTATCAATCCAGTAGGAGGCTCCTCAAAAGTCCCACACACCTACACAAACAAACAAGAACCTCGCGACCAAGGCAATAAAGGGGTTGTCAATCCCTTCACGACCACTTGCGAAAGTGAGATCTGATAGAGATAATATGCTAAGATAAATATTTTTGGTATTTTTATGATAGATTGGAAAAGTAAAGATGCAAATAAAAGTAGATGACTTATATGATAAAAGATAGACCCGTGGGCCATAGGTTTCACTAGTGGCTTCTCTCAAGATAGCGTAAGTATTACGGTGGGTGAACAAATTACTGTCGAGCAATTGATAGAAAAGCGAATAGTTATGAGATTATCTAGGCATGATGATGTATATAGGCATCACGTCCATGACAAGTAGACCGACTCCTGCATGCATCTACAACTAGTACTCCACACATCGACCGACTCCTGCCTGCATCTAGAGTATTAAGTCCATAAAGAACAGAGTAACGCATTAAGAAAGATGACATGATGTAGAGGGATAAACTCATGCAATATGATATAAACCCCATCTATTTATCCTCGATGGAAACAATACAATACGTGCCTTGCTGCCCCTGCTGTCATGGGGAAAGGACACCGCAATATTGAACCCAAAGCTAAGCACTTCTCTCATTGCAAGAAAGATCAATCTAGTAGGCCAAACAAAACTGATAATTCGAAGAGACTTGCAAAGATAACTTAATCACACATAACAGAATTCAAAGGAGATTCAAATATTTCTCATAGATAAACTTGATCATAAACCCAGAATTCATTGGATCTCGACAAACATACCACAAAAAGAGTTAAATCGAATAGATCTCTAACAAGATCAAGGAGAACTTTTTATTAAGATTCAAAGAGAGAGAAGAAGCCATCTAGCTAATAACTATGGACCCGAAGGTTTGTGGTAAACTACTCACAACTCATCGGAGAGGCTATGGTGTTGATGTAAAAGCCCTCCATGGTCGATTCCCCCTCCGGTGGAGCGCTGGCAAAGGCTCCAAGATGGGATCTCGCGGATACAGAAGGTTGTGGCGGTGGAAATAGTTTTTTTGTGGTGCTCCTGGATGTTTTCGGGGTACATGGGTATATATAGGAGGAAGAAGTAGGTCGATGGACGCTCGAGGGGCCCACGAGGGTGGGGGTGCGCCTAGCCCTAGGGGCGCGCCGGGCACCCTCGTGGCCGCCTCCTCTATTGCTTGATGTCCACTCCAAGTCCCCTGGATCATGTTTGTTCCAAAAAGAACGCTCCCAAAGGTTTCATTCCGTTTGGACTCCGTTTGATATTCCTTTCCTTCGAAACACTAAAATCGGCAAAAAGACAACAATTCGGGCTGGGCCTCTGGTTAGTAGGTTAGTCCCAAAAAAAAATTCTCGAATATGCACGAGTGTGTATATCATATATTAAAGAAGAAGGGCCAAAGAAAAGTCTCCACCATTAGGTACATGAGTTACAAATATTTCACTCCTCACGCCTAGCCCACCTCACTAACCTACGAAGGAAGGGTGTAACATCCCCTTTTAGTAGGCCAGCCGACATCCACACTCGACCCTCTAGTCCCAAAAATAATATAAAAGTGTAAAGTAAAGCCCATAAATATCCAAAATGGGTAATATAATAGCATGGAACAATCAAAAATTATAGATACGTTGGAGATGTATCATCCAACCACTCGATATTTCCTACATATTCTAGCACAAGTCATGCCAAAATTCACGGAAAATTCTGGCATGACCTTTGCTAAAACAGGACATATCGAGCGCCTGAAATTTGCCAGAACAGAAATTAATCAACACTCCGGCAAAACATAGGCCACTCAGAGGTGTAACCTGCAAACATGACCGGCCACTTGGGCAAGCACATATCCTATTTGAGCAACACAAGATACACATGTTTTTATCTACATCATATCTTATAGGACTCATGTTGACATGGAGATTTGGCTGGTCTCACCTCGAGGGCGGAGGGGGTCGGTGACGGGGACGGTGGCGGGGATGATGGAGGGGCTCCTTGATCTCTGCAGAAACAAAAACCTTATAAGTTATCACTAATACATCCCGAGTAGTATCATACATATAACATCACTAATACAACTAAAACCCTAGTGAACGACAGGTATCGATGATGAGGATGTGGGATAGGCATCATCGACGTTGATGCGGGAATAATTGCTTAAACTAAAAAAATAACAACAAATGTGACATGTTCAACTAGTTCTATTAATTCAACTAGTTCTTACTAAAAATAAACTTACTATAAATAAAAATAAACTAGTTCTTTCTAACAATAAACTACTTCAACTAGTTATATTAATTATCTTACTAAAAATACATTAGTTCTATTAATTGAACTAGTTCTTACTAAAAATAAACTAGTTCAACTAGTTTTATTAATTTACTTACTAATTATTTTAAACACTTACTAAAAACAGTAAAAAAAACTACATTATACAATAGTAAAAACTATAGTAAAAAAGAGAAAAAAAAGAGATGGAGGGAGGAGGGGAAGGGAGGAGGAAGGAGAGAGGAGGAGGGGGAGGAGGCCGGTGGGAACGGAGGAGGGAGGGGCAGGGGGAGGAGGGGGAGGGGCGGTCGATGGAGGAGGAGGGAGGGGGTGTGGGTGGAGGGGGAGGGGTGGTCGGAGGAGGAGGAGGAGGGAAGGGCGGCCAGAGGAGGAGGATGGAGGGGTGGTGGGAGGAGGGCGGCCTGAGGAGGAGGTGGAGGAGGGAGGGGAGGAGGGAGTACCTCAGTGGAGGAGGAGCGAGGCGGCGGCGGACAACAGGTTCAGCGCGGGCGAGAGCGAGTGAGGGAGAGTGAGTGAGAGGGTCAACCGCTCAAGGATAAGGTAAGTAAGTAGTAGTGCGTTTCAGAGATACGCTTTATTGCTACGGGATGTAGCAGTAGCGCTGGTTACAGGTACGCGCTACTACTAAGTGGGGCTAGCCATCTACGCCCAGTACAAACATAGCAGTAGCACGCTTTCCCAGAATGCGCTTCTGCTAACGTAGTAGCAATAGCGCGGTCTATTTAAAAACGCTACTACTAAGTAGTAGTAGCGCCCTGTTTTGTCCAGCGCTACTGCTAAGATGCTATGTATAAGGTTTTCCCTAGTAGTACCCTCTCATCCTGCTCGGACGTCGGCTCGTCGGGGAGGTCGGGGTCTTCGGCATTATCCGGAATCTCATTGTCTCCGGTACCGGTATTGCTATCATTTGCCCGACGAGATCATGAGCGGCGTTGCTGGCATTGGCGCTTTGGTGGTTCATCGACAGGTTTGTCCTCATTGGGATTCTGATTATCCTCGTCGTCCTTTTTATCAGGAGTGTCCACCATGTATACATCATAGGTTGAAGTGGCCATCCAACGCCTTGTGATGGGTGGGGCCGTACTTATTTCGGCGTCGACATCGTCATCCGTACCGTTGATGTCTTCAGAAGCATAGTATACCATGTCAGTTAAATCCTCAACAGTGGCTATTAAGTGGGTGGTGGGTGGGACATAAAATTCCCCACTCTTAGCCCCCAGCTTGAGTTGGGTATAGTTCGGTGGTAAAGGCTCCGTAATGGCGAGAGATTGCATTAATCCGAGTGCTTCATCTAAGTGCAAAAGCTGGACTGGAAACCGCAGATCTACAGGGCTGATTTCGGCATGAGATACCTGATCGGGCCCGATGAGTGCAGACCTCGGCAGTTTGGAGTTATCATCCAGAGGCAGGTCCAAGACTGCATCTGAGTCTCCGGTTGGGAGCTCCATGAAAGGAGTGAGTCTGGCAGGGCTGACGCTCCTATCTTCGAATGATACGATCTGCTCCGGGTCTAAGGTCGAGGCAGGTGTGTTTGTTGACCCCTGGACGGGATCTAACAGGGGATCCTAAGAGCCTTCTGCATGGGGGCACAGAGCAGCAGTCAAGGCCACAAACCCCTCGAAGATTAGATCTCCTCGGATGTCAACGACATAGTTCAGGTTTCCAAACCTGATCTGGTGGCCGGGGGCATAACTGTCGACCTGCTCAAGGTGTCGGTCGAGTTGGCACAAAGCACGAAGCCGCCAAACACAAAGACTTGTCCGAGGAGAAAGGTTTCCTTGGACGCAGCATCATCGTCGATGAAGATGCAAGACATCAATCCTGTCGTCGACGATACAGCATAGCTCTCAATGAAAGCACCAATGCTGGTGTCAAAACCGGCAGATCTCGGGTAGGGGGCCCCAAGCTGTACGTCTAATGATTGATGGTAACAATGGACAAAGGACACAATGTTTACCTATGTTCGGGCCCTCTTAATGGAGGTAAAACACTACTCCTACTTGATTATATTCGAAGGGTATAGGGGTTACAAGAGTTGATCTACCACGAGATCGTAAAGGCTAGCTTGGTTAGCCTAGTAATGTTATGATCCTGCCTTCGGTCTAAAACCCTCCGGTTTATATAGACACCCGGAGGGGCTTAGAGTTGTACAAAGGCGGTTTAACAGAAAGGATTCAGTATATCTGGAACCTAAACTTGCTGTTCACACATATGGGAGCCCTATCCGGCTGCAAGAAGTGGTCTTATTCCTTGTATCTTGACGGCCCATTAGTCCGTCGCATATAAAATAGACCGGACGCCTGAGGACCCCTTAATCCAGGACTCCCTCAAGGGGTGGGGGTGTAGGACCTTGAAGTATGTCTAGAGGGGGGGTGATTAGACTACTTGACCAATAAAAACTTAACATTTTCCCAATTTTAGAGTTTGGCAGATTTTAGCTACTTTAGGACAAGTCAAGCAATCATCACACAATTCAAGCAAGCATGCAAAGAGTATATAGCCACCGGAAATTAAAGCATGCAACTTACAAGAAAGTAAAGGGAAGGTTTTGGAGGATTCAAACGCAATTGGAGACACGGATGTTTTTGGCGTGGTTCCGATAGGTGGTGCTATCGTACATCCACGTTGATGGAGACTTCAACCCACGAAGGGTAATGGCTGCGCGAGTCCATGGAAGGCTCCACCCACGAAGGGTCCACGAAGAAGCAACCTTGTCTATCCCACCATGGTCGTCACCCACGAAGGACTTGCCTCAGTAGCGGTAGATCTTCACGAAGTAGGAGATCTCCTTGCCCTTACAAACTCCTTGGTTCAACTCCACAATCTTGTCGGAGGCTCCCAAGTGACACCTAGCCAATCTAGGAGACACCACTCTCCAAGAAGTTACAAAATGGTGCGTTGATGATGAACTCCTTGCTCTTGTGCTTCAAATGATAGTCTCCCCAACACTCAACTCTCTCTCATAGGTTTTGGATCTGGCGGAAAGAAGATTTGAGTGGAAAGCAACTTGGGGAAGGCTAGAGATCAAGATTCATATGGTAGGAATGGAAAATCTTGGCCTCAACACATGAGTAGGTGGTTCTCTCTTAGAAATGGTAAGTTGGAAGTGTAGGTTCGTTCTGATGGCTCTCTCCACGAATGAAGAGGAGGTGGAGGGGTATATATAGCCTCCACACAAAATCTAACCGTTACACACAATTTACCAAACTCGGTGGGACTGAATCGTTAAACTCGGTCGGAACGATTTAGTAAACCTAGTGACCGTTTGTGATTTTCGGTGGGACTGACATGCATCTCGGTGAGACCGATTCGGTTAGGGTTAGGGCATAACGTAATCTCGGTAAGACCGATTACACAAACTCGGTGAGACCGATTTGGTAATAAGCTTTCCAGAGAGTTGGTCAGGTAAACTCGGTGGGACCGATTTGCTCTTTTCGGTGAGACCGAAATGTTACAAATAGGAAATAGAGAGTTTACATGCAATCTCGATGGGACCGATCACTCACTTCGGTTAGACCGAAACATTACGAAGGGAAACAGAGAGATTGCAACCCCATCTCCGTGAGACCGAGATCCCTATCGGTAAGACCGATTTGCTTAGGGTTTGTGGCAGTGGCTATGACTTTTGGAATCAGTGGCGCCGGATATAAAGAATCAGTGTGACCGATTTTGGCTTTGGGTTTAGGTCATTTGTGGATGTGGGAAAGTAATTGAGGGTTTTGGAGCATATCACTAAGCACATGAAGCAAGAGGCTCATTAAGCAACACCTCATCCCTCCTTGATAGTATTGGCTTTTCCTATAGACTCAATGTGATCTTGGATCACTAAAAAGTAAAATGAAGAGTCTTGAGCTTTTGAGCTTGAGCCAATCCTTTGTCCTTAGTATTTTGAGGGGTCCACTTTCATCATCCATGCCATGCCATTCATTGAGCTTTCTTGAAATAATAGTCTTGGAATAGCATTAGCTCAATGAGCTATATGTTGTTATGAATTACCAAAACCACCTAGGGATAGTTGCACTTTCAATCTCCCCCTTTTTGGTAATTGATGACAACATATAGATCAAAGCTTCGACAAATGATAATAAGATTTAATAACATCGTCGCTTTGAGAAGTATGTGATAAGCAAGAGCTCCACCTAAATTTGTGCATGGGTTAAGATTTGCTTTGGACTGCAAATGCACAATGAATTAGGCTCATGAGTTACTCTTCCATGTCACATACATCTTGGTGGAGCACTCAAAATAATAAACAATGAATACATGCACTCATCACCAAGCATAGTGAGTGATCACATAAGATAGATAGGATAATATCAAACATGCATAAGTGTAGCTTGTGATCAAACACATGATCATCAATGTCTCACAAGCATAGTATCTCAACCAAAAGCAAACAAAGTTTAAAGACCACCAAATAAAGCAAGAGAGAACAAAAGCAACACTCTCTCTCTCGAAGCCTATGATCTATACATTTTTATCCCCCTTTGGCAACAAGTTACCAAAAAGTTCATAGAAAATGCATAGTGCTAGATCGACTCTCAGGCTTGATCTTCTGGTGGTGGTGTCCTGATGACTCCAAGGACGAAGGCTTCAGTTGAAGTAGAGGGTGCTGGAGTGGATGCTGGAGCTGGTTGCACTGGAACTGTAGGGGCAGTAGCTGGTGCTGAAGTTGTTGCTCTAGTGTCTGTCACTGGCACTGCAACTGACCTCTGGGCTCTGGGCACTCTGGCAAACACATTGGTGGTAGTCTTGCCCTGCTTCTCCTGCATATCATCCTGCAGCTGCTCTACAACTGACTGAATCTTAGTTACTTTAACATCAAGGTCATGGAATTTTAGTTCCATGATTCTCTCAAGGCTCTCCTAATTTTGAGTGAGGGTGGCCAGTCCTTTCTCAATTCTCAGTGTAGATGCTATCAAGTAACCAAGCTGCTCCTGTTTGGTTTTCAAGAAATATTCAGATGCCTCCTCTTGAGTTGGCATCTTGGCAGCCTTCTCCTTCTTCTCCTGAGCTTGAACTGATTGTGGATCATCTTCATTCATGACAACCTCATTGTCCTCAAAGTCTGGATAAAGTGGAAAATGTTCCTTATCCAACTGATATTTCCCTGTGCCCATCTTTGAGTTGATCAGTTCCTGAATCTGAGGTGCATATCCACAGCTCCTCTTCTGATCTGCTGCAGTCCTCTTAATGATTTCAATAATTAGGCTCATGACTTTGAACTTCTGTGGCACATCAAACACATGCAGCATGTTGATGGCATGCCCTCTGATCATGTTATGGTCACCAGACTTGGGCAACAAAGTGTGCCTCAGAGTCCAATTGATGGTTGGCAACCCTGACAGCAGAAAGTGAACTGATCCAAACTTGTGAGTCTCTACTGCCTTGTCTGGGATCTCCTTGTACATGTGAGCCATGGAGTTGTGTCCCAACTTCTTCTTTGCATAAATGTCCAGGTCATCCTCATTTTCCTTGGGGGCATTTATTAGACTTGCCCATTCTTCAACAGTGGATTGGTACCTTGTACCTTCAGACATCCAAACAATTCTACCATCTGGGTAAAAATGTGCTGTGGAGTAGAACGCATGATAAGCTCATCATTCCAGTTGGTGAACTTCTGTCCAACAAAATCAGCAACTCCACAAGCAACAAAGCTTTCTTGCGCTCCAGGATAGTGCTGCTCATTGTCCTTGATGTAGGTCCAGTCGACCCACCTCATGTCACAGACTATAGGCTTCTTGTCCAACAGAATTGTTTCATAAAAGTCTTGTTGTTCCTTTGTATGGAACCTGTAGTCAACAGCAGTTCTTCTTCTTGAAGCATATGGATCTTCCATTCTCCATAGTCTCAGCCCTGAATCCTTCCTGATTCTCATGTCCTCAGCCACAGGATGGGCATCATTGTGGTCTGGTATCTTGGGCTTGAGCTTTCTTAGGACCTGTCCTTCTTCATCTTCCTCTTCAGCAACATTGGGCACTGGGGCCTTGTTCTTCTCAGTAGCTGGAATACTCCTAGTATTCCTCTTTGGAACTTTCTTGGCCTTGGAGGCAGCTTTGGGTGCTTCCTTGGGCTTGGATGTTGCAGCCCCTGATCTGATTGCATCACCCATAAGCTTAGGTGCCTTAGGTGCTGGTGCAGCATCCTCTTCCTCTTCATCAGAATCTCTTCTCATAGAGGGCTTTCCAAGGACCTTGGCAGTTGTGGTTCTTGCTCTCTTCTCTTTCTTGTCTTGAGCCCCATCATCCTCTGACTCAATTTGGAATTTCATAGTCGCTCCAGTAGGAACTTTCTGAGGTTTGGATGATGTATCTTTCCTTGCAGGTGCCTCTTTGGGTTGAGCCTGAGCTGGCACTTGAGTGGACTTTCTGGCCTTTGGCATTGGTGTCCTCTTGGCAGGAACTTTCTTCTTCAGACCTGGTTTTGTGCTCTGTGCAGAGCCATATTCCTTCTTGAGCACCACTTTCTTGGAAGTGGCCTCATCTTCCTCAGCTTTGTAATCTTCATCCTCTGAATCTGAAGTTCTTTTCCTCCTTTGCCTAGTTGCAGCCTTAGGCAAATTGCTAGGAGTACTTCTGCTCCCTTCATCTGTAGTTGAGGGACTAGTGCCCTCACTCAAATCCATCTGCTCCATTGACCTGTTCTGGCTGTCACTCCGATCTGACATACTGCAAAAGCTGACTGCTGACCCTGTGAAGAGTTATAGATGAGATAGAATAGATGAGCATCACAAAATGCAGAGATTTTTGCAAAAGAATGATTCAAAAGTTCAGCTTTAGTTTTCCACAGAAAGCATTTCGGATCAATCGATTTTCAAACTCGGTGATACCGAAGCAGTTTTGGAACCTAAACTGATGATCTCGGTTGGACCGAGTCACAGTTCGGTGGCACCGAGACTGCTAGGGTTTCACAGAATCCTCAAATCGGTCGCACCGATTAGTAATTCTCGGTCAGACCGAGAGTCACTAGTGCAATGGCATAAGCCAAATCGGTGAGACTGAGTTTTTCAACTCGGTGGGTCCGAGATGGTTTCGGCGGAAACCTAACCCTAAAAATTTGAATCACATCTAATCTATGGACTACTTTGGCTGGATAGAGGAGTTTCAATCGTGGCAAGATTCAATAAAAATACAATGTGCTTGGAATCAGACGTGGATAGCACAAAGATCAAGTCCATACCCTAACTTGGCGGTGGACTTGCTACGGCGGCAACGGTGGGGACGAAATCCATTGACGACGGCGGAGACCAGCAACAGGAGGCTGCTGGCGACGAGGAGACGATCCAGAGACCTCCGATGGCACAGCGAGCTATTGCACGGGCGAAGGGTTTCGGAGAAATTTCCAAAATTTTGCCTATGGCCATATATAGCCCGACCCTGTCGGTGTGACCGGGTGGTACAACTCGGTAGCACCGAGATGCATAACTGTGTTCAGTTACAGCAAATCGGTGAGACCGAAAAGTTCAAATCGGTTGCACCGAGATTGAAAACTCAGATCAACTTGATGATCTCGGTAGGACCAAAATGGAGGAATCGGTCTGACCGAGAATCACAAAGAGGTTTTGGAAGTTTAAGTCTATGACAAATCGGGGACTCCGAGTGCTCCTCACACAGAGTGGTTCGAATCTGACTTGATCAAATTTTGTGATGTAGCATGAATAGAGTTTGAGATGAGAAAAGCATAGATAGCTAAAGAAGGTTCTTAGGCATTCTTGTCCATCCACTTGGCTAAAAGAAAAGAACCCAAACAATCAAAACAACAAGTGGATGTCCTTGAATGAGTAAAATATGCACCAACATGCTCACACAATAAGATGGCAAATGAAATATGTGGCAAAGCATGCACAACCAATTCTAGCATCTATCAAACAATTGGCGATGACTAGGTCATCTATATATGAGTATATTGACTTAGGAGTCAAATGAGAACATTTGATCATAGGTCATACTCATCGTTTAAGCTCAAGTGGGGTTACCACTTTTACATAATGCATTGATGTGTTCACACCATTAGAGTTGCTTTGACTCAATTCTTAGAGTTAAGCTCCCCCTAGATGTGAGATCCCCCCTTAGAGGGATGAACTAACCTTGGGTTTTGTCGATGATGACTTCATGTAGGTGTTGAAGATGTGGATACTCAATGTTGGTGTAGATCATTTGGAGCAATCCTTTGGAGTGAGTTGCACTGTCAACTTACCTACATGGGTTAGTCCCACAAGGAACAAACAAGAATATCCATAGACATAGAGTGATGCACACACAAGATGATGTCCATGAAATCATTAGGTTACCTTGTCCCTTGCCTTACCAACATGAGGGTTTGTGACTCCTTGAACTAGTGCAAGATGTGGAAGTTGATTGCACTTGTTCTTGCCAAAATGATATGAGTGAAGAATGTTGGCGGAGTCACCCTCAAGAACTCTCTAGTTCTTCTTCTTCGGGATGCACATCATCTTGATGGGAATCCTTGGAGTTGTAGTTGTACTTGATGAAGTAGAACTTGACGTAGTCTTGGGAACCCACTTGAACGAGGCTTTAGGTGCTTCTTCAAATGCATCAATCTCTTCTTGAAGCTTGTCCTTGCCTTTGTTCTTGTGGTCTTGTGGTGGAAGATCATCTTGAGCTTGTGTTCCCTTGAAGGAAGTAGGATCATACTTCTCTTGTTGAGGAACAAACTTCGTCTTGGGGTATTGATCTTCTTCCCACTCAACTCCATTGGCATTGAACTTTCGTTCAAAACCAACACCTTGATTCTTCCGGTGCCTTCCTTGCTTGTGTACAATTTTCTCGAATTGCTTACTTCCGGCAAGGCTCTTGTAAACACCTTTCTCTATAATTCCCTTCAATAAGTTGTTTTATTGCTCAAGTGTAACTTGGCTAAGAGAATCATTAGTGGAATCAAGAGAACTACTAGAGGCAACAATATTGGATTTGACATTATTATTGTTACTACTAGAGGAAGTATCTTTCTTGTACTTGTTACTAGACTTGACTTGAGGCATGTAAGTAGATAAGAGTAAACGCTTTGCAATGTAAGAAGAACTTTTCTTGCGGAGATCATCATTGATTGCTTTTAAGAACTCATGCCCTTGCTCAAGATTGAGCTTTTCAAAGCGTAACTTCTCATGAGCCCTTAAAAGTTCTCGATGATCTTCGAAGATAGTTTCATGAGCCAACTTAAGAGTGTTTAGTTCTTTAGTTAGAAGCTCAATCTTCTCCTTATCATTGTCATTCGTTTTATCTTGATTAGCATGATTAATTGACGTTTCATCACAGTATTCATCACTAGAGTTGTCAACAGGTAAATCATCATCCACAAGCAAGTCATCTTCATCACTATTGAAATCAACATACTCGGGATGTGTTACCTTTGGACCTTTGGCCATGAAGCATCTTCCAACACCTTCATTTGGCGAGTCAAATATGTCATAGGAGTTGGTTGACACAAGTGCTAGACCGGCAACACCTTCATCTTGAGTATATTCGGAGTCGGAGTGATAGCTTCTCTCGGAGTGATTGTCGGAGTCGGAGCCGGATACCCATTCACCAACATGAGCTTGATGTCTTCGTTTTGTATAGCTCCTTGATGACTTGTCCTTCCTTTCCGAATCCTTGCTTCTCCGTGAGGGTCTTCGTTCATAACGATCATCTCTACTCCTCGTCTCTCTTGGTGGTGATTCTTCTCTTTTGCTCCTTCTTCTTGGAGAATCTTCTCTTCTTTTGTAGGGTGCCGTACACTCATTGGAGTAGTGTCCGGGTCTCCCACAATTGTAGCAATTGCGCTCTCGACTAGAAGATCTTTTGTCATTGTAAGACCTTGACTTGGAGCTTCTTTCTTTGCTTCTACTCTTGTAGAATTTGTTGAAGTTCTTCACCATTAAGCTCAATTCTTCATTGAAGGTTGGTTTCTCACTTGAAGATGTGGGGGCTTCACTTGAGGCTTTGTAAGCACCACTTGACTTGTTGTGAAGTTCCTCCTTATCCTTGAGTGACATCTCATGAGCAACAATTCTTCCAATGACTTCCGTTGGCTTGAGATCTTTGTAGTTTGGCATCATTTGAATCCATGTGCACACGGTATCATACTTTCCATCCAATGCTCTTAGAATCTTCTTGATGATGAATTTGTCGGTCATCTCTTCACTCCCTAAGCCGGCAATCTCATTTGTGATAAGAGCAAGCCTAGAGTACATTTCAGCGACACCTTCACCATCCTTCATTTTGAACTTGTCAAGCTGACTTTGGAGCACATCCAACTTGGATTCCTTGACGGACTCAGTACCTTCATGCATATCAATCAAAGTATCCCAAATTTCCTTTGCATTCTCAAGACGGCTGATTTTGTTGAATTCTTCGGGGCACAATCCGTTGAAGATGATATCGCATGCTTGAGCGTTGTATTGTAGCATCTTCAATTCTTCCGCATTAGCTTCACGGTTCGGTTCTCTCCCATCAAAGAATTCACCTTGCAAGCCAATACAAATAATTGCCCAAACGGCGGGGTTATGTCCAAGAATATGCATTTTCATCTTATGCTTCCAACTAACAAAATTAGTACCATCAAAGTAAGGACCTCTACGGTGATAATTTCCCTCGCTAGACGCTGTCGTGGGAAAAGAGCACCTATGGGGCAAGGGCCCCTTTCGGTCCGGCAGGGAGCGGAGGGCGCACGAAGAGCGGATCGAGGCGAGCACGCGAGCGATTTTTACCCAGCTTCGGAGCTCTCCGGAGAGATAATACTCCTACTGCTGCTTTGTGATTGTATTATGTTCTTGCTCTAGAGCGTGGGAGTGTTCTGGTTTCGAATGAGTCGAACCCCCTCTACGTTGCACATGGGCCTCCTTTTATAGGCTCAAGGGGTCACCGACAGGTGGCAACGCAGACAAGGGTACAAATGTAAAAAGAGTGGTTGGTACAACTGCCTCTATAGTGCACCCTACCTAACTCTGACGGCAGGGGACAAGAGCATTTAATGCCCGTCCGCGTCGCCCAAACAGTGCAGAAAAGCGACCGTTAGGGGCGCCACCGCTTGCCACGATGGCCTTCTCGTCATCTCCACTTGCCACCTCGCACCGCTTGGCTGCACAGCTTCCCACCACGTGCGCCTGGAACGGTCCTGCAGCGACACGTCGACGGATGTGCTGGAGCGTGGGCACAGAGTGGTGGCTTCGCCGCGGCAAGCGCCTGACCGCGGTCGTTGTCTTGTCGCGCCCGGGAGCTTGTCGCTCGTCGGGTCTTGCCGGGACGCGCGGCGCGTCGCGGCAAGTTTCTCGAAATGCCTTGGTTGGCCTTCCCGGCAAGCTCCTCTTGCCGGGGTCTTGTCCTTCCCGGCAAGCTCCTCTTGTCGGGGCCTTGTCTTCTTAGTTAAAACACTTTGTTCTTGTATGGCTTTGATAGGAACTACGGAGGATCTTGGTGGGCACCCGGCAAGCCTTGCCGCGGGGCGCTGCGACTGTCCGTGCACAAGTTCGGGATACTAAGGTACCCCTACTTTAGTACACCGACAGGAGCCCCCGGGCCTGGGCCATACACGGTGCCGAGCGCTGTTGGGCCAGGCCCAAAACAGGGCACGGGCACACGCGGCCTGGGTCCACACCATATCTAACTCCGTATCCACCGCGCCCTCCCGTAACGGCACGCGTCGAACGCGGCGTCGTGGGAGAGATCGTGGGTGATTCTTTATTCGGAAAAAGCGTAACGTTCGCCTCCTCCTCTTTATAAGCAGGGGAAACAGGGGTCGTTCCCCCACCTTCGCCACTTGCGGTTCCTTCCTCAGAAATCTCCGCCGCTCCCCTCCGCTTCCCAAAGCCGAAAGAGAGCAGCGCTCTACCCCCCGTCGCCGCCGTCACCGCCAACACCCTCGCTCTCCCCTACCGCCTCCGCCATGGCTCCGAAGACCGGGAAGGGTGCGAAGTCGGCCGAGGCGCTGCGGCTTGAGGCGCTTCGGAAGGAGAGGGCACTTCCCCCACCCCCTCGAGCTCTCCGCGAAGGAGCTACGGGAGTGGTTCTATCTCTTCTGGTCGATGGAGACGCGGGCGCATCCGCGCATGCAGGTACTTTCCGCCGATGCTTCCACTTTGAAATGGTGTCCAAAAGGATACCCCTTCTTCGCACTATTTTTCTATTGCGGGCTCTTCCCGCCCTTTTCCGATTTCTTCTGTGATATCATGAATACCTATGGGTTCCACCTCCTCGATTTCACCCCCAATGTCGTTCTGACCATGGCGGTTTTCGCACACCTCTGCGAGAACTTTGTCGGGATCCACCCAAACGTAGCCCTTTTCCGCCACTACTTCATGCCCCGGGTCGAGAAGGGAGAGCCCTTAGCTGGCAGGATTGCCTGGATCTCGAGAGTCGGCATGAAGGAGGTCTATCTGGAGGGGGGGCTCCACAGCAAATGGGAGGAGTGGAGAGCGGAGTGGTGTTGTATTGTTGATGAGAACCCGCAGCCATTCACCAACTTGCACCAAGCCCGAGTAGTGCGCGGCAGCGATTGGAGCGCCCTGGCGGCGGACGATGCTAGATTGAAGATCGCCACCACCCGGATCTTGCGGCTCAGGCTTGCCGGGCTCACTGTAGGTGCTGTTGGCGCGGACTTTCTTCGCCGCCGCATCGCCCCCCTGCAGGAGAGGGGGAGACCCGCCTGGCACTTCGGGGGTCCAGCGGATATCATGAGGCTGCGTCCGGGCCTCAACTTCAATTTCACTGTTTTGGAGTTGGATGGGACGCTCAAGGAACTGTTCAAACACGACCCCAACCATCCCGAGTGGTTCAGGCTGCCGCAGGGCGTCGTCCCATTGTGCAACAACTCCCAGCTCGATCACATCCGTGCAATGATGCCAGAGTGCGACTCACATGGGATTATCCCAACTTGGCAGGAGCCCGACGACGACGTCGTGCAGCAATTCTTCGACGACTTGGTGGAGGTGGCGGTCCGTGCCGACGAGCATAGGAGCCTCACCCGCGACACCACCGACGACGAGATGCGGCGCATTGCCACCAGGGCGGAAGAGACGGCGGCGGCTGCCGCCGCGGGCGAGTTCGGGTTTACTGTGGAGGAGGCAGAGGCAGCCGAGGCGGCAAGCCTTGCTGAGCGGGAGGAGCTTGTCGGGGAGGTCGTCGGCGAGGGAGGGCCCGAAGCCGAATCGAGCGAGCCCACCGAGGGTGCAAGCGGCCAGCCTTCTTCAAGCAGCTTGCCGCAGGCGGAGCCCCCAGTGCAGCCCCCAGCTCCACCAAGAAGGCGCCTCCGCAGGACTGGAGACATAGCAGGGCGGCAGACGGGCCAACAGCCGCCGCACCGCGGGACACGCTCCACCGCGACAAGCACCGTTGTCGCGGGAGCATCTCACGCCGTGCCGGCAACCGGAGCGGGGTCCTCTCGGGCCGCCGCTTCTGATCCTGCCGCAGCTCTCGCCAAGCGGCCAAGGGAGCTTACTCCTCCGCCTCGTCGCGCCGAAAGGGTACCGGACTTCGATCTCTCCGCGCTCAGCTCCGACGAGGAGGAAGAAGAGGAGTAAGTTTCTCTGTTGCACTTATTTTTCTTCAATTCTTGCTGTTTCTTGTCTTGTATCTGATCTGCTTTCTTCTGAACCTTGTTCCTTTCCAGGACTCTGGCCCAGAGAGCGGCGAAGAGGGCCAAGGTCCCCGTGGTTGTCATCGAGGACAATCCTGCTGTGATGACAGAGGGCACGTCCAAGACTACCTTGTCGGACCCGGCAATTACTCCGCGAAGCAGCCCCCAGCGCAGCCCCCAGCGTAAGTACATAGTCTTACTTCCCGCTGTTGGGTGCGCATAGGTGTCCTTTCCTTGCTGATATCTTGATTGTTGGTTTGCTTGCGCAGGAGCAGAACAGGTCCACCAGGAACAACCAGAAGCCGCTCCTGAGGTGCTATCTGCTTCAACTACGCCGCCAAGGGATGACTCCCCGGCAAGGGAGCGCTCTCCGGCAAGGGAGAGGTCCCCGGCAAGGGACAGTTCTCCGGCAAGGGATGGGACCAGTGATCCCCCGGTGGTGGAGCCCATGATTACAGAGCCCAGCACAGGTACTCCTTCTTGTCAGAAAACTTCCCTTGGGTTCTTCTTCTTCTGATCTTCTTTTTTGGATATTCGCTTGACTTTTTTCTCCCTCTTCCTGTCTTCAGATCCTCCTTCCATGGAGCTGATGGAGACCGAGGCCACCGGCGAAGAGAACGTGCGCGGAAATACTGACGAGGCCGCTGCCACCGCAGAAGAGGCCGGCGCTGATGATCCTGCCGATGAAGAGGCCACCAAGGCTGCTGGCGCAGGAGCTGGCGAAGGGTCCGGCGATCGCACTGACGACCCGGGGGCCGCAGGAACGCAAGGCGCTATGCCGACCGCTGATCCCTCCGCCGCTGACGCAGCGCCAGGCTCCGAAGAGCCCCAGCCCGGCACCTACTTGAAGGCCGGCGACGGTGTCTTCATCAGGCTCCCCTGGGCGTCGAGCTCCAGGGCGCTGGTCGAGGGAGAAGCTTTTGACGGAGAAGTGCTCGCCTCCGCTAGGCTGACAGTGGTTGACGCGCCAAGCAGCAGCAGCGGCGAGTCTGAGGAGGAGCAGCTGCTCCGGAAGTTGGTGTCGCTCTACCGCGCCCGACAAGCCAAACTGGAATCCCGAGAAGCACTTGTCGCGCAGGCGGGAGTGGACATAGAGAAGCATGCGGAGGAGCTCCAGAGCCGCAACCAAGAGGCCCTCCGGTCCATTGCAGAGGAGAGGGTGCAGCTTGCCGAGGCGCGGAAGGCCTTTCTCCTCGAGAAGGCTGAAGCCGAAGAGCAGCAGCGGCTTGCCGCCGAGGAGATGTCCATGTGAGAAGGCGAGCTGACGCAGCGGAAGGTCAACTTGGACAGTTATGAGGAGGAGCTTGCCGCGCGCGAGGAAACACTTGGCGGGGCCCTCAAGGAAGCGAAGGATGCTGCTGCTGCTGTCGAGGCCGCCAAGAAGGAGCTGGAGGTGAAGGTGACGCAGCTAGAGGCTGATATCAAGGCAAAAAATGAAGAGCTTGCCGCGCTCCAGCGCGAGCGCGAGAAGGACGCCCTCGCCCATGGTGAGCTGCAGGGTTGTCTCTCTGATAAGGGCAGGGAACTGAATGCCGCCAAGGACGCCAATGCCGATCTCGAGCTGAAGCTGGCCACGCTGACTGAGACGCTGGACGGCGCCAAGAAGCGGGAGGAGGACTTGAAGCAGGAGCTCAAGGCCAACGAGGCGCTGCTGACGAGGGCCGCCGAGACCCAGAACACCTTCAGGGATACCGTGGAGCTCTGGACGGAGGGCCTCGTCAACATCCCGCAGTTATTGACGAGGAACTGACGCAGCTGGAACTGGAGGGCTTCGGGTACTCCTCCGACGAGAACATCCAGCCCAGCGCCAAGCTCACTCTGTTCTTCAAGGGCGTGGCAACGGCCCTCCAGCAGCTCCGGGAAAGGATCCCAAAGCAACTGGCCGACGAGTCGCGCACGATCTGCGCCAGGGTTCTGGAGAAGGTGCTGGTGAAGGTGCTCTTCCGCAATCCAGGCCTCAACCTCACCAACGTCCTCAAGAAGCTGCCGGCGGGTGCTGATCTTGAAGAGCTCAAAGCCCTTGTCGCACCCATTGTGGACAAGGTGAATGAAGTCAAGAGGGTTGATGGTGGCCGCGTAGACTAGGCCACTTATTTCTTCTTTCCTTGCCGCTGTCATTTATGTTACGAGAACAATTCAGTCAGCCCTGCGACAAGTTATTTTTGTAATATAACTATATCTTGGGTAGTATTTGCTATGTTATTTCCTTTACTCGATTCCTTCCTTTGTATGTTTTTACCCTACGCTTTTAGGGAACTTGCCGGCGCAGGCACCCTTGCCGCGAGCGCTGAGTGTGGAACATCAGCAGCCTGCTGGCGGTGCTACTTCCGGCAAGAAACCTTGTCGCAACTAGTCGCAGCACACTTAAGTTGTTGAGCGGACTCGAAACAAAGTAAGGGCGCAACTAGCTACGAGTTGGTTCCTCCGCACACAGGTTTTCCATACAAAGCACGGTCGTTCAAGGAAGATAACTTAATAAATTTTAGAACTGACTATGCTCAAACTTTGGCAACTTAGCTTTTCTGTCGTCTGCGTCCCGGCAAGGCTATACTTTCTCGAACGACGCCTGGTCCACACCATTATCTTCTCCTCCCCCCCCCCACCCCGGTGAACTTGTGGGCGAGGGAACCTTCCTTTTGAGAAAAAGAAAGAAGAGAAAATAAAGATATGGAGCCTTAAGGCTCGTTATTGCTTACCGGGGGTAAGTGCTGCACGAAGTGTCAGATAATACATGCAAAAAAGAAAATAGCATGAAATTTGACAAGATGTGCGGAGCATATGATCTTTATTTATGCACGGGATCTGCGCCCGGCTTTGTACAAAGGGTTACATGCAACAGCGGCAAGGCTTGTACAAAAGGTGGTTGCCGGAACAGGTTCCGGCAACCGCGCCTTATGGGTAAAACTTACGAAGATGCTCAATGTTCCAGGAGTTGCTCACTGGAGAGCCATCTTCGGTCTCAAGGCGGACAGCGCCAGGCCTGGTGACTCACTTCACCCGATAAGGGCCTTCCCACTTCGGCGTCAACTTGTTGGAATTCTTGGCGGATTGAACGCGCCGAAGAACAAGGTCGCCTTCCTCGAGACTTCTGGCATTGACTTTGCGGCTATGGTAGCGGCGCAAAGCTTGCTAGTATCGAGCAGCTCGTACAGCAGCCTGAAGACAATCTTCCTCAAGGAGCAGCGCGTCATCTTGTCGCAGCTGCTCTTGCTCAAGCTCATCATAAGCGAGCACTCGAGGCGATCCGTGTACGAGTTCCGTGGGGAGAACTGCCTCTGCTCCATAGACTAGAGCGAAAGGTGTCTGGCCAGTGGCTCGATTTGGCATCGTCCTGATCGACCAAAGAACCACCGGCAGCTCCTCGATCCAGTTCTTTCCGCACTTCTGCAGCCTGTTGAAAGTTCTGGTCTTGAGCCCGCGCAGCACTTCAGCGTTTGCCCTCTCCGCTTGACCGTTGCTTCTCGGGTGAGCAACAGAAGCGAAGCAGACCTTGGCGCCAAGATCTTGGACGTACTGCATGAAGGTGCGGCTCGTAAATTGTGTGCCATTGTCGGTGATGATCCTGGTAGGGACTCCAAAATGGCAAACAATCGACTTGAAGAACTTGACTGCTGGCTGTGCTGTCACCTTCCTCACTGCTTCCACTTCCGACCACTTTGTGAACTTGTCGATTGCAACGTACAATAACTCAAAGCCCCCGACAGCTCGGGGAAAGGGGCCGAGAATGTCGAGCCCCCAGACCGAAAATGGCCAGGATAAAGGGATCGTCTGGAGAGCTTGAGCTGGCTGGTGTATCTGCTTGGAATGGAACTGGCACGCTTCACACTTGGTTACTTGTGCAGTTGCATCCTGGAGGGCTGTTGGCCAAAATAAACCTTGCCGGAAGGCTTTGCCGGCAAGGGCTCTTGCGCCAATGTGATGACCACATATGCCTCCATGTATCTTCGCCAACAGCTTCTGTCCATCTTCCCGGGGAATGCACTTCAATTTCACTCCGTTGAATCTTCTTCTGTACAGTATGTCGTCGACAAACTGGTACATACTTGATTGCCGGGCTACTCTCTCCGCTTCTTCTTGCTCTTCGGGAAGTTCTCCTGTCTGAAGGAAACGGACAATCTGCTGCGCCCATGTCGGAGCTTGCGGCTCAACAACAAGGACTAAAGGCACAAATGCTGCTGCGGGAACATCTGCTTCTACAGCAAGAATCTGCGGCTCAGCCGGAGCTTGATGTTCCCCGGCAAGCTTGCCGGAGCAAAACTTGTCGGGAGCGTCTGCTTCAATGGAGCAAACCCTAGGGCTTGTCGAAGCAGACTGCTCCTCAGCACTCTTTGTGTTGATATTGGGGACCTTCTTAGCGGCGGCTTCGGGGAGCTCTGCCGGAATGTAGTCACCCGAAATCAACTTCCTCTTCTTGCTCTGTCCAGTTGATGGTGTTACAGATGGTTGAGTCAACTTGAGCACAAAGATCCCTGGTTCCACAGGTAACTTTAATGCAGCGCATTTTGACAGGCCATCAGCAACGTCGTTCTGGGCTCTCGGAACATGTTCCATCTGCAGGCCGTCAAAATGCTCTTCCAACTTTCTCACTTCATCAATGTAAGCTTCCATCAACGGACTCTGATAATCTTTGTTTACTTGGCGGACGACAAGCTGCGAGTCACCCCTAACAATAAGCTTCTTGATCCCAAGGTCTGCCGCGATCCTGAGTCCGGCAAGCAAACCTTCATACTCTGCAGTATTGTTTGTCGCTTGCTCCTTGGGAAAGTGCATCTGGACCACGTACTTGAGGTGCTCTCCGGTGGGTGCGACAAGTAACATGCCCGCACCGGCGCCTTGCAGCGAGAAGGCACCATCAAAGTACATGATCCATTCTTTGCTTGCTTCCTTGATGGGGAGGCTCGTCTCTGGAGTTTCTTCATCAGGTGTCGGCGTCCATTCTGCTATGAATTCTGCCAATTCTCGGCTCTGGATAGTTGAAGTACTTTCAAACTTGAAGCCAAAGCTTGACAATTCTAGTGCCCACTCGACAATCCTGCCTGTTGCTTCTGGATTCTGCAATATCCTCTTCAACGGAAAACGAGTGACAACTGTGATCTCATGTGCTTGAAAGTAATGGCGCAGCTTTCTCGAGGCCATGAGAAGGCCGAAAAGCAACTTTTGCACAGCAGAGTACCTTGACCTAGCCCCCTGCAGAAGGGAACTGACAAAGTAAACTGGGTGCTGCACCATCTTCTTCTGCTTCTCTTCTTGTGGCTGCACAGATTCGTCCTTGTCGGGACCAGAGCTTGTCGGGGAAGCCCCCTGCTTGTCGCTGGACGTGCTTGCCGCGGTTGCTGGCTCATCATCCGCCTCCCTTTCCGCTACTAACGCAGCACTAACCACTTGATTGGTTGCCGCTAGATACAGCAACAACTTCTCTTGTGGCTTAGGTGCGACAAGTATTCGAGTGGAGGACAGGTATCTCTTCAAGTCCTACAGCGCAGCCTCCGCTTCCGGAGTCCATTTCATTGGACCTGCCTTTTTCAATATTTTGAAAAATGGCAGGGCGCGCTTAGCAGACTTAGAGATGAACCTGCTGAGAGCAACCACGTAGCCGGCAAGCCTTCATACATCCTTGACGCGTTTCGGTGCTTCGATCTGCTCGATGGCCCTGATCTTGTCGGGATTGGCTTCAATCCCCCGCTGAGATACGAAGAACCCGAGAAGCTTGCCGGAAGGGACTCCAAACACACACTTCTCGGGGTTGAGCTTGAGGTTGATCTTGCGCAGATTTGCAAAGGTCTCGTCCAAATCTTGGATCAGAGTTGCTCTATCTTTGCTCTTGACCACTATGTCATCCATGTAAGCTTCTACATTTCTGTGCAACTGTGGCTCAAAAGCTTCGTGAACTGCCCTTGCAAATGTTGAACCAGTATTCTTCAAACCGAAAGGCATCCATACAAAACAGTATGTGCCACATGGAGTGATGAATGCGGTTTTCTCCTCATCCTCTTCTGCCATGAAGATCTGATGATACCCTGAATATGCATCAAGAAATGAAAGCAAATCACATCCTGCCGTGGAGTCGACAATCTGGTCAATGCGCGGCAAGGGAAATGGATCTTTGGGACAAGCTTTATTAACATCAGTGAAGTCAATACAAAGCCTCCACTTTCCGTTCGCCTTGCGCACGACTACAGGATTGGCCAGCCACGTAGGATGGAGCACTCCTCTGACAAGGCCTACTGCTTCCAACCTCTTGATCTCTTCTGCAATGAACTCTTGGAGCTCCACTGCCTGTTTCCTAACTTTCTACTTGACAGGCCGCGCGTGAGGACAAACGGCAAGGTGGTGCTCAATTACTTTCCTGGGAACACCGGGGATATTAGATGGTTGCCATGCAAACACATCGATATTCGCCCGCAGGAAAGCAACGAGTGCGCTTTCCTATTTAGGATCAAGCGTGGCACTGATGGTGAAGGTACCACCAGTGCCGTCCTCCTTGGCGGCCACTTTCTTGGTCTCTGGTGAAGCTGTCTTTGTTTTCTTACACTTGCCGGTGGAGCTCGATGGTGCGTCCTCGACGGTAGCGCAGCACTCCGAAGAGGTGCGCTTGCCGAAGTGTGCATCAGAGCTCTTGCCGGACTTGGTCTTCTTCTTCCCCCTGGGAGCTTCAGTAGCAAGTGTCTTGCTATCTGCTGCGGCTGCTGCTTCCCGGTAGATCTTGTCGGTGCAGATAAGGGCATCTTTCTTGTCGCCAGGGACAGAAATGACACTTATTGGACCGGGCATCTTCAGTACATTGTACGCATAGTGAGAGGCTGCCATGAACTTGGCGAGTGCTGGACGGCCAAGTATTCCATTTTAGGGCAATGGAAAATCAGCAACGTCAAAGGTGACCTTCTTAGTTCTGAAGTTTAGCTCGCTGCCAAATGTTACCGGCAACGTGATCTTCCCCTTCGGCTTGCTCCTTCCCGGATTAATTCCTTGGAACGTGCCGGTCTCTTCGAGCTCACTGTCGGGGATCTGGAGCTTCTTGAGTACCGCGGAGGAGATCAGATTCAAGCCGGCCCCGCCGTCAACTAGCATCTTTGTGACCTTGAGGTTGCGGATAGTTGGTGAAACCAACATCGGCAAGCACCCGACCGCAGTTACGCGATCAGGGTGGTCCTCAATGTCAAAGATGATAGGCGTGCTGGACCACTTCAGAGGCTTGCGTGACTCCACTGGTGGTTCTGCTGCATTAACTTCCCGCACCCACTGTTTGAGCTGGCGGTGCGAGGTATGCAGAGAAGCACCGCCGTCAACGCACAGAACCTTTGTTGCTTTCTGAAACTCCTGCTCATCGGCCTCGTCATCATCCATGTCTTCATCTTCATCCTTGTCGCGGCCGCGGGGAGGCCTGTCTCCTTGTCGCTGCTTGGCATTGCCGCGGCGCCCTCCCCGGCCAGGACGCTTCTTGCCGGACCCACCAGTACCTTCCTGGGCTTTCTCCTTGTCGCGTCGCTCGTACTCAGCTTTCTGCAGCTCAACAAGCTGCTCGACCTTCTTGCAACTTTGGAGATCGTGGCCCTTAGTGCGGTGGATCTTGCAATATTGCTTGTCGGAGCCGCCCTGCTTGTCGGCGGCCGCCGCAGGTTCTGCTTCCTTGGCGCCACCTCCATTGTCGGACTGCTCAACAGCTACCACATCTTTACCTTTCCTTCTTCTATTGTTCCGCCGCCGGTTTTTCTTTGCCGGGGCAGCATCCTCATTGTCAGACCCCCCTGCTCCTGTGTTCTCTCCGGGGAGTTTCCTCCCTTCTTCAGCACGTGCACACTTGTCGGCCAGGGCGTAAAGCTCACTGACGTCTCTTGTCTTGCACATCGCCATCTCCTCCCGCATCCTGCGGTTACGCACGTTCTGATGGAACGCGCTGATGACCGCGACGGGGTGGACATCTGGGATGTTGCGCTGCACTTGGCTGAATCTCTGAATGTACTTGCGCAGGGGTTCTCCTTCCTTCTGGGCGAGCAGATGAAGATCGCTCTCCTGGCCATGGGGCTTGTGGCCGCCTGTGAAGGCGCCGACAAACTGATGGCACAGATCCGCCCATGAGGAGATGGAGTTGTCCGGCAAGTGCATGAGCCAGGATCTAACATTGGGCTTGAGCACCAGTGGGAAGTAGTTGGCAAGGATCTTCTCGTCGCGCCCTCCGGCAGCTTGCACCGCGATGGTGTAGATGCTGAGGAACTCCGACGGCTGCAACCTGCCATCATACTTCTCTGGTACATCTGGCTTGAAGTTCTTGGTGCTGGGCCACTGGACTTGCCGCAGCTCACGAGTGAACGCAGGGCAGCCTACCGCGTACGGCAAGTCGCCTGGTTCCCCTGGCGCATGCATGTTGACAGCGGGCCCAGCGCGCTGGTCTGACTGACGCCGCGCTTCCCTTCGACGCTCGATGCAAGTACGAGCGTCTTCCTGTTGTCGTTCTTGAAGAACTTGGCGCTGATCACGGCGAGCTCGCAGATACGACGATGCCGTGGAGTCGGTGTCGGGGTTGACCCGACGAGTCGGTGATCTTGGCCTTCGGGGCGGGGAGTGCACGGTGCTGGCACCTCTGCCAGTCTTGTCGCCATCGGCTCACGTCCGGCAATCTTGTCGCGGCTGTGACGCATTTGGCTGCCGGGGAGTGTCGTCGTTGGTGAAGCCGATGAGGCTCTGAATGGTGGCCCTCCAATCATCAATCTTGTCCGCCGTTGGAGGGTAATCCAGGAGCAGTTGGGCTCAGGCCAACGCTTCTTCTGGATTCTTCGGTGGCGGCGGTGAACGGTGCGAGGAGCGGGATATGCTCGGACTTCCAACTGGGTTGGAAGGAGCAGTACCCCGTCCAGGCGACTGTACTTCACTCGTGCCGGCATGCTGGCGTGCATGCTGGTCTTGAACGCCCCGAGATCCACCAGCTTGGCCTTGCTCTAACGCGAGTATGGTGCTGCGAGGACCATGACGCTGTCGGTCCCACGCCTCCTGAGATGGGCGCGGTGCGTGTACGGACGCCGAAGTTTGCGGGGCCTTGTCCTTGGATCTGGTAACGACGTGAGCTCCCTCGTCGGCGCCTGTTCCTCCGCCGGCGTCTACCCCACCACCCGTTTGCTTCGGTGGCGGTGGGATCGACGCAGACGGAGCAGCCACCTCCGAAGCCTTCTTCTTCGGTGGCATATCGATGAAGATGATGAAACAGATGAAGATCTGGCTCGCGTGAACGCCGGATCGGGTTCACACAACCTCGACGCCCCCTACCTGGCACGCCAAAGATGTCGTGGGAAACGAGCACCTATGGGGCAAGGGCCCCTTTCGGTCCGGCAGGGAGCGGAGGGCGCACGAAGAGCGGATCGAGGCGAGCACGCGAGCGATTTTTACCCAGCTTCGGAGCTCTCCGGAGAAATAATACTCCTACTGCTGCTTTGTGATTGTATTACGTTCTTGCTCTAGAGCGTGGGAGTGTTCTGGTTTCGAATGAGTCGAACCCCCTCTACGTTGCACATGGGCCTCCTTTTATAGGCTCAAGGGGTCACCGACAGGTGGCAACGCAGACAAGGGTACAAATGTAAAAAGAGTGGTTGGTACAACTGCCTCTACAGTGCACCCTACCTAACTCTGACGGCAGGGGACAAGAGCATTTAATGCCCGTCCGCGTCGCCCAAACAGTGCAGAAAAGCGACCATTAGGGGCACCACCGCTTGCCACGATGGCCTTCTCGTCATCTCCACTTGCCACCTCGCACCGCTTGGCTGCACAGCTTCCCGCCATGTGCGCCTGGAACGGTCCTGCGGCGACACGTCGACGGATGCGCTGGAGCGTGGGCACAGAGTGGTGGCTTCGCCGAGGCAAGCGCCTTGCCGCAGTTGTTGTCTTGTCGCGCCCGGGAGCTTGTCGCTCGCCGGGTCTTGCCGGGACGCGCGGCGCGTCGCGGCAAGTTTCTCGAAATGCCTTGGTTGGCCTTCCCGGCAAGCTCCTCTTGCCGGGGTCTTGTCCTTCCCGGAAAGCTCCTCTTGCCGGGGCCATGTCTTCTTAGTTAAAACACTTTGTTCTTGTATGGCTTTGATAGGAACTACGGAGGATCTTGGCGGGCACCCGGCAAGCCTTGCCGCGGGGCGCTACGACTGCCCGTGCACAAGTTCGGGATACTAAGGTACCTGTCGGGGTACTAAAGTAGGGGTACCTTAGTATCCCGAACTTGTGCACGGGCAATCGCAGCGCCCCGCGGCAAGGCTTGCCGGGTGCCCGCCAAGATCCTCTGTAGTTCCTATTGATGCCATTCAAGAACAAAGTGTTTTGACTGAGAAGACAAGACCCCGGCAAGAGGAGCTTGCCGGGAAGGACAAGGCCCCGGCAAGAGGAGCTTGCCGGGAAGGCCCACCAAGGCATTTCAAGAAACTTGCCGCGACACGCCGCGCGTCCCGGCAAGACCCGGTAAGCGACAAGCTTCTGGGCGCAACAAGACAACGACCGCGGCAAGGCGCTTGCTGCGGCGAAGCCACCACTCTGTGCCCACGCTCCAGCGCATCCATCGACGTGTCGCCGCAGGACCGTTCCAGGCGCACGTGGTGGGAAGCTGTGCAGCCAAGCGGTGCAAGGTGGCGAGTGGAGATGACGAGATGGCCATCGTGGCGAACGGTGGCGCCCCTAACGGTCGCTTTTCTGCACTGTTTGGGCGACGCGAACGGGCAATAAATGCTCTTGTCCCCTGCCGTCAGAGTTAGGTAGGGTGCACTGTAGAGGCAATTGTACCAACCACTCTTTTTACATTTGTACCCTTGTCTGTGTTGCCACCTGTCGGTGACCCCTTGGGCCTCCTTTTATAGGCTCAAGGGGTCACCGACAGGTGGCAACGCAGACAAGGGTACAAATGTAAAAAGAGTGGTTGGTACAACTGCCTCTACAGTGCACCCTACCTAACTTTGACGGCAGGGGACAAGAGCATTTAATGCCCATCCGCGTCGCCCAAACAGTGCAGAAAAGCGACCGTTAGGGGCGCCACCGCTTGCCATGATGGCCTTCTCGTCATCTCCACTTGCCACCTCGCACCGCTTGGCTGCACAGCTTCCCGCCACGTGCGCCTGGAACGGTCCTACGGCGACACGTCGACGGATGCGCTGGAGCGTGGGCACAGAGTGGTGGCTTCGCCGCGGCAAGCGCCTTGCCGCGGTCGTTGTCTTGTCGCGCCCGGGAGCTTGTCGCTCGCCGGGTCTTGCCAGGACGCGCGGCGCGTCGCGACAAGTTTCTCGAAATGCCTTGGTTGGCCTTCCCGGCAAGCTCCTCTTGCCGGGGTCTTGTCCTTCCCGGCAAGCTCCTCTTGCCGGGGCCTTGTCTTCTTAGTTAAAACACTTTGTTCTTGTATGGCTTTGATAGGAACTACGGAGGATCTTGGCGGGCACCCGGCAAGCCTTGCCGCGGGGCGCTGCGACTGCCCGTGGACAAGTTCGGGATACTAAGGTACCCCTACTTTAGTACACCGACAGACGCCATACTCTCCTAGGTTGTGAAACCAAGGCTATGACCACCAAAAGCTATGGAAATCAAAGCAAATGGAGACCAAAGCTCTGATACCACTTGTAGGACCTTGAAGTATGTCTAGAGGGGGGGTGATTAGACTACTTGACCAATAAAAACTTAACCTTTTCCCAATTTTAGAGTTTGACAAATTTTAGCTACTTTAGGACAAGTCAAGCAATCATCACACAATTCAAGCAAGCATGCAAAGAGTATATAGGCAGCGGAAATTAAAGCATGCAACTTGCAAAAAAGTAAAGGGAAGGGTTTGGAGGATTCAAACGCAATTGGAGACACGGATGTTTTTGGCGTGGTTCCGATAGGTGGTGCTATCGTACATCCACGTTGATGGAGACTTTAACCCACGAAGGGTAACGGTTGCACGAGTCCACGGAGGGCTCCACCCACGAAGGGTCCACGAAGAAGCAACCTTGTCTATCCCACCATGGCCATCGCCCACGAAGGACTTGCCTCACTAGCGGTAGATCTTCATGAAGTAGGCGATCTCCTTTCCCTTACAAACTCCTTGGTTCAACTCCACAATCTTGTCGGAGGCTCCCAAGTGACACCTAGCCAATCTAGGAGACACCACTCTCCAAGAAGTAACAAATGGTGCATTGATGATGAACTCCTTGCTCTTGTGCTTCAAATGATAGTCTCCCCAACACTCAACTCTCTCTCATAGGTTTTGGATCTGGTGGAAAGAAGATTTGAGTGGAAAGCAACTTGGGGAAGGCTAGAGATCAAGATTCATATGGTAGGAATGGAATATCTTGGCCTCAACACATGAGTAGGTGGTTCTCTCTCAGAAATGGTAAGTTGGAAGAGTAGATTCATTCTGATGGCTCTCTGCACGAATGAAGAGGAGGTGGAGGGGTATATATAACCTCCACACAAAATCTAACCGTTACACACAATTTACGAAACTCGGTGGGACCGAATCGTTAAACTCGGTCGGACCGATTTAGTAAACCTAGTGACCGTTTGTGATTTTCGGTGGGACTGACATGCATCTCGGTGAGACCGATTCGGTTAGGGTTAGGGCATAACGTAATCTCGGTAAGACCGATTACACAAACTCGGTGAGACCGATTTGGTAATAAGCTTTCCAGAGAGTTGGTCAAGTAAACTCGGTGGGACCGATTTGCTCTTTTCGGTGAGACCGAAATGTTACAAATAGGAAACAGAGAGTTTACATGCAATCTCGGTGGGACCGACCACTCACTTCGGTTAGACCGAAATGTTACAAAGGGAAACAGAGAGATTGCAACCCCATCTCGGTGAGACCGAGATCCCTATCGGTAAGACCGGTTTGCTTAGGGTTTGTGGCAGTGGCTATGACTTTTGGAATCGGTGGCGCCAGATAGAAAGAATCGGTGTGACCGATTTTGGCTTTGGGTTTAGGTCATTTGTGGATGTGGGAAAGTAATTGAGGGTTTTGGAGCATATCACTGAGCACATGAAGCAAGAGGCTCATTAAGCAACACCTCATCCCTCCTTGATAGTATTGGCTTTTCCTATAGACTCAATGTGATCTTGGATCACTAAAAAGTAAAATGAAGAGTCCTGAGCTTTTGAGCTTGAGCCAATCCTTTGTCCTTAGTATTTTGAGGGATCCACTTTCATCATCCATGCCATGCCATTCATTGAGCTTTCCTGAAATAATAGTCTTGGAATAGCATTAGCTCAATGAGCTATATGTTGTTATGAATTACAAAAACCACCTAGGGATAGTTGCACTTTCAGGGGGGCTGGCTGGCTGAGCACAAGACACCAGGGCGTGCCCCCTTCCGGTCTGGCGCGTCCTAGTGGGTTGTGCCCACCTCGTGTCCTCGTAGACCCTAATTCCAACTCCATAAATACATATTTTTGGAGAAAAAATAAGGGAGGAAGTTTGATTGCGTTTCACGATACAAAGCCGCCACCACCTCCTGTTCTTCATCGGGAGGCCAGATCTGGAGGCCGTTCGGGGGTCCAGAGAGGGGAATCTTCGGTCTTCGTCATCGCCAACCCTCCATCACCAATTCCATGACGCTCCCCACTGGGAGTGAGTAATTCCTTCGTAGACTCGCTGGTCGGTGAGGAGTTGGATGAGATTCATCATGTAATTGAGTTAGTTTTGTTAGGGCTTGATCCCTAGTATCCACTATGTTCTGAGATTGATGTCGTTATGACTTTCCTATGCTTAATGCTTGTCACTAGGGCCCAGTGCCATGATTTCAGATCTGAACCATTTATATTTTCACCATTATATCTATGTTCTATATCCGATCTTGCAAGTCATATTCACCTATTACGTGTTATGATCTGTAAACCCCAGTGTGACAGTAATTGGGATACTTTTCGGTGATGACCGTAGTTTGAGGTGTTCATGTATTCACTATGTGTTAATGCTTTGCGCCGGTTCTCTATTGAAAGGAGGCCTTAATATCCCTTAGTTTTCTTATGGACCCCGCTGCCACGGGAGGGTAGGACAAAAGATGGCATGCAAGTTCTTTTCCATAAGCATGTATAACTATTTATGGAATACATGCCTACATTATATTTATGAACTGGAGCTAGTTTTGTATCGCCCTTGGTTATGACTGTCATATGATGAATATCATCCTATGAATTCACCTCCAATGCCTATGAATTTTCCACATATTGTTCTTGCTAAGTTACTACTATTGTTGTTACTGTTACACTTGCTACAAAACCATTGCTATCACTGTTACCGTTACTACTATTGTTACCACTGCTATCAAAACCATCATATTACTGTGCTACTGATCACTTTGCTACAAATATTTAATCTCCAGGTGTGGTTGAATTAACAACTCAACTGCTAATACTTGCAAAAATTCTTTGGCTCCCCTTGTGTCGAATCTATAAATTTGGGTTGAATACTCTACCTCAAAAACTGTTGCGATCCCCTATACTTGTGGGTTATCAGGGCCCTCTCGGTAATACAACATCACAAGAAGCTTCCAAGAAATGTGACTAAGGAGTTAGTCATGGGATCTTGTATTACAGAACAAGTAAAGAGACTTGCCGGTAACGAGATTGAACTAGGTATGAGATACCGACGATCGAATCTCAGGCAAGTAACATACCGACGGACAAAGGGAACTGCATACGGGATTAACCGAATCCTTGACATCGTGGTTCAACTGATAAAAGATCTTCCTAGAATATGTAGGAACCATTATGGGCATCCAGGTCCCGCTATTGGTTATTGATCGGAGAGGTGTCTCAGTCATGACTACATGATTCCCGAACCTGCAGGGCCGCACGCTTAACGTTCGTTGACGCTAGAGTAGTATTGGGATATTTGATGATTAGTAACCAAATGTTTATTGGAGTCCCGGATGAGATCTCGGACGTCACGAGGAGTCTCAGAATGGTCGGGAGGTAAAGATTTATATATGGAAAGTTGTCTTTAGGGTTTCAGAAAATGTTTCAGTTTTTCGGTATTGTACCGGGAAGGTTCCGGAAACTTCCAGAGGAGTCCGTAAGTCCACCAAGGGTTCCACCACGTCCCAAGGGTCAGTATGTGCTGAGAGGAGGTGCCATGGCCTTATTAGGCCAGACGCACACAAGTCCCTCAAGGCCCATGCAGTTGGGAAAGGTGGAAAGTCCACCTTTGTATGGAAGGGAAAGAGGAGGACTAGGATTCCACCTCCTCCCCCCTTGGCTGCGCCCTAGGGTTTGGAGGAGTTGTTCCCCACGCCCCTCCACCTATATATAGAGGGGAAGGGGCTCCCCAAGAGGACACACAAAGACCTTGGCACCCCTTTCTCTCCCGTTACTCTATAGTTCCACCGCCTCATCCCGGCGACGCTTAGCGAAGCGTTGTCGGTACTCCACACCGCCATCATGCCGTCCTGTTGGTTGTGATCCCATCTACTTCTCCTGTACCTCTTGTTGGATCAATAAGGAGGAAATGTCATCGAGCCGCACGTGTGCTAAACTCGGAGGAGCAGTCCGTTTGGCACTAGATCGGTCAGATCACGATCGGATCGCGAAGAGTACGACTACATCAACCGCGTTATATACGCTTCAGCTTAGTGATTGATGACCCACAAGTATAGGGGATCTATCGTAGTCCTTTTGATAAGTAAGAGTGTCGAACCCAACGAGGAGCAGAAGGAAATGACAAGCGGTTTCAGTAAAGTACTCTCTGCAAGCACTGAAATTATCGGTAACAGATAGTTTTGTGATAAGGTAATTCGTAACGGGTAACAAGTAAAAAAAGTAAACAAGGTTCAACAAGGTGGCCCAATCCTTTTTGTAGCAAAGGACAAGCCTGCACGAACTCTTATATAAAGCAAAGCGCTCCCGAGGACACATGGGAATTATTGTCAAGCTAGTTTTCATCATGCTCATATGATTCGCATTCATTACTTTGATATGTGGGTGGACCGGTTTTTGGGTGCTGCCTTACTTGGACAAGCCTCCCACTTATGATTAACCCCTCTCGCAAGCATTCGCACCTACTGAGGGAGTCCTGGATTGGGGGGTATCCGGACAGCCGGACTGTATACATCGTCTAGACTATTGAAGCGTAAAGATACAAGACTCAAGACTTCGGCTCGTGTCCGGATGGGACTCTTCTTTGCGTGGAAGACAAGCTTGGCGATCCGGATATTATATTTCCTTCCCTGTAACCGACTCCATGTAAACCCTAGACCTCTCCAGTGTCTATATAAACTGGAGAGGATGGTCCTTCGAAGGCCGATCACAATTATAATCATACCATCATAGGCTAGCTCTTAGGGTTTAGCCTCTTGATACGTCTCCGTCGTATCTACTTTTCCAAACACTTTGCCCTTGTTTTGGACTCTAACTTGTATGATTCGAATGGAACTAACCCGGACTGACGCTGTCCTCAGACGAATTGCCATGATGTTGTTTTTGTGCAGAAAATAAAAGTTCTTGGAACGACCTGAAACTCCACAGAATATCTTAGAATAAATAATAAAAAATCCTCGCCAAAGATGAAGACCAGGGGGACCCACACCCTGTCCATGAGGGTGGGGGCGCCCCCCCTAGGGCGTGCCCCCTACCTCGTGGGCCCCCTGGTGGCCCTCCGACGCCAACTCCAACTCCATATATTGGCTTTCGGGGAGAAAAAAATCAGAGAGAAGAAATCATCACGTTTTACGATACAGAGCCGCCGCCAAGCCCTAATCTCTCTTGGGAGGGCTGATCTGGAGTCCGTTCGGGGCTCCGGAGAGGGGGTTTTGTCGCTGTCATCATCATCAACCATCCTCCATCACCAATTTCATGATGCTCACCGCCGTGCGTGAGTAATTTCATCGTAGGCTTGCTGGACGATGATGGGTTGGATGAGATTTATCATGTAATCAAGTTAGTTTTGTTAGGGTTTGATCCCTAGTATCCACTATGTTCTAAGATTGATGTTGCTATGACTTTGCTATGCTTAATGCTTGTCACTAGGGCCCGAGTGCCATGATTTCAGATCTGAACCTATTATGTTTTCATGAATATATGTGAGTTCTTGATCCTATCTTGCAAGTCTATAGTCACTTACTATGTGTTATGATCCGGCAACCTCGAAGTGACAATAATCGGAACCACTCCCGGTGATTACCATAGTTTGAGGAGTTCATGTATTCACTATGTGCTAATGCTTTGTTCCGGTTCTCTATTAAAAGGAGGCCTTAATATCCCTTAGTTTCCAATAGGACTCCGCTGCCACGGGAGGGTAGGACAAAAGATGTCATGCAAGTTCCTTTCCATAAGCACGTATGACTATATTCCGAATACATGCCTACATTACATTGATGAACTGGAGCTAGTTCTGTGTCACCCTATGTTATGACTGTTACATGATGAACCACATCCGACATAATTATCCATCATTAATCCGGTGCCTACGAGTTTTCCATATACTGGTTCTCGCTTATTTACTTTTCCATTGCTACTGTTACAATCACTACAAAATACCAAAAACAATACTTTTGTTGTCTTTACTTCTGTTACCGTTACCACCATTATCATATTACTTTGCTACTAAACACTTTGCTGCAGATACTAAGTTTCCAGGTGTGGTTGAATTGACAACTCAGCTGCTAATAATTGAGAATATTATTTGGCTCCCCTTGTGTCGAGTCAATAAATTTGGGTTGAATACTCTACCCTCGAAAACTGTTGCGATCCCCTATACTTGTGGGTTATCAAGACCTTTTTCTGGCGCTGTTGCCGGGGAGCATAGCTCTATTCCTTGAGTTACTTGGGATTTATATCTGCTGGACACTATGAAGAACTTGAAAGACGCTAAGACAACAATTTATCCCTCAACGATGAGGGGAGGTAAGGAACTGCCATCTAGCTCTGCACTTGATTCACCTTCTGTTATGAGTAAGCTAGCGACACCTAAACCTGCTACTACTATTTGTTCTGATATGTCGCATGTTATTGATGATGCCACCTCTGCTATGCATGATACTTATGATGAAACTACTTCTATGTGTGATACTACTGTGCCCCTTGGTGAATTTCTAGATGAGCAAATTTCTAGGTCTAGAGAAAGAGAAATTATTGAATCTGAATACAATGATGAGAGTGATGATGAAAATATGCCTGCTACTCCTGAGGGTTATCTTTTTGATGCAGAATCTTCTGCAGCTATTTTTGCTTGCCAGTATAGATACGAATTTAAGAGGTTGCTAGTTAAATGGAGTAAAGAATCTTTTAGAGATAGAATGAGGCCCGACCCTACTTTTTCTACTTCACCTATTTGTGTTCCTGATAAGGATTATTATGAATTTTCTATTGATCCAGATATAATCACTTTGGTTGAATCTGATCCTTTCTATGGCTATGAATCTGAAACCGTTGTGGCACATCTTACTAAGTTAAATAATATAGCCGCCCTGTTTACTAATAATGAGAGATCGCGCTACCTTTATTTACTCAAAATATTTCCGTTCTCATTAAAGGGTGATGCTAAGATATGGTTTAATTCTCTTGATCCTGGTTGTGTGCGTAGTCCCCAGGATATGATCTATTACTTTTCTGCTAAATATTTCCCTGCTCATAAGAAACAAGCTGCCTTGAGGGAAATATACAACTTCGTGCAAATTGAAGAAGAGAGTCTCCCACAAGCTTGGGGGAGGCTTCTCAAGTTACTTAATGCTTTGCCTGATCATCCTCTTAAGAAACCTGAAATACTTGATATCTTTTATAATGGACTAACCGATGCTTCCAGAGATTACCTGGATAGTTGTGTTGGTTCTCTTTTCAGGGAAAGAACACCAGATGAAGCTGAAATTCTATTGAATAATATGTTGACAAATGAAAATAATTGGGCACCTCCTGAGCTAGTTCCAGAGCCAATTATTGAGCCTATTCCTAAACCAACTCCGAAGAAGAGAGGTGTTCTATTTCTCATCCCCAAAGATATGCAAGAGGCAAAGAAATCTATGAGAGAAAAAGGTATTAAAGCCGAAGATGTTAAGAATTTACCTCCTATTGAATAAATACACGGTCTTAATTTACCTCCTGTTGAAGAACTATATGATCTCAATACTTTATTCACTGAAGAACCTCCTGATCCCGATATTCCGACATAGGTAGTAAAGGTAAATTCTCTCTATAGATATGATAAAGCTGAAGTCCCTCCTACTAAAATTGCTAGTCAGTGCTTGGATGAGTTTGATGACTTTATGTTTAAGCAAGATGACTTTAATGCTTATTTTGGTAGACAATTAAAACAAGATGCTTATATGATTAAACGCTTGGGTGATTATATGGCTAATATTAGAGGTGAACTTAAACTTGTTAGCAAACATGCTTCTATGGTTACCACTCAAGTAGAACAAGTACTTAAAGCTCAAAAAGAAGTGCTTGATGAAATGAATAGTAAGAAAAACGATTATGCTGTTAGAGTGGCTACTAGAACTAGTAGAATGACTCAGGAACCTTTGTATCCTGAAGGCCACCCTAAGAGAATCGAGCAAGATTCTCAGAGAAATGATATTGATGTACCTAGTTCTTCAAGAAAGAAGAAAAAGAAGAATGATAGGACTTTGTGAACTTCTAGTGAACCTATTGCTGAACCACCTGAGAATCCAAATGATATCTCTATGTCTGATGCTGAAACACAATATGGTAATGAACATGAACCTAGTGAAAATGTTAATGATAATGTTCATGATAATGCTCAACCTAGTAATGATAATGATGTAGAAGTTGAACCTGCTGTTGATCTTGATAACCCACAATCAAAGAATCAACGTTATGATAAAAGAGACTTCATTGCTAGGAAACATGGTAAAGAAAGGGAACCATGGGTTCAGAAACCCATGCCTTTTCCTCCAAAACCATCCAAGAAAAAGGATGATGAGGATTTTGAGCGCTTTGCTGAAATGATTAGACCTATCTTTTTGCGTATGCGATTAACTGATGTGCTCAAAACAAATCCTTCTGCTAAGTATATGAAGGATATTATTACTAATAAAAGAAAGATACCTGAAGCTGAAATTTCCACCATGCTTGCTAATTATACTTTTAAGGGTGGAATACCAAAGAAACTTGGAGATCCCGGAGTACCTACTATACCATGCTCCATTAAGAGAAATTATGTTAAAACTGCTTTATGTGATCTTGGAGCCGGTGTTAGTGTTATGCTTCTCTCTTTATATCGTAGACTTGACTTGAATAAGTTGACACCTACTGAAATATCTTTGCAAATGGCTGATAAATCAACTGTTATACTTGTCGGTATTTGTGAGGATGTGCCTGTTGTGGTTGCAAACGTCACTATTTTAACGGACTTTGTTATTCTTGATATTCCCGAGGATGATAGTATGTCTATTATTCTTGGAAGACCTTTTCTTAATACTGTAGGGGCTTTTTTTGATTGCAACAAAGGCAATGTCACTTCTCATGTTAATGGCAATGAGCACACGGTACACTTTCCAAGGAAACAACCTCAAGTTTATAGTATTAACTCTATTGGAAAAATTCCATCGATTATATTTGGAGGTTTTGAATTTCCTCTCCCTACTGTCAAGAAAAAAGTATGATATATTTATTATTGGGGATGTCCATATCCCCATTGAGGTAACTTAGTGTTATTCAAAATTTCTCCGGTTCCGTGATTATTCGGAATGAGTTTGTTAACAAGACTTGATCAACCTTGTTAGTGGGTTCATTTTGATGATCACGAGATGGATGAAACTAGAAGCACAACCTTTTGTACCCTCTTTATATTTTCTGTTATTTAGTAGAAATAAAGTAAAATAGTATTTTTCTTCTGTCTGTTTCCCGACTTATCCATGCAATATAAAAATATCCCGAAAATAGAAGTCCTCAGAATGCCATGCCATATTAATATGATTTTTTCGGGAATATTTGAGGATTTAGTGTGCAAAAATCACCGCGGGGGGAGCTGCCACCTGGTCACGAGGGTGGAGGGCGCGCCCTACCCCCTGGGCGCACCCCCTGCCTCGTGGGCCCATGATGGCCCTCCTTCACTTATCCCTGCACCCATCTTCTTTCTCTGCCTCACACAAACACGAAAAACCAACTCAAGCACGAGTTCCAGCCCCTATTGCTGTGATTTTCAATCTCGTTGCTCAAAGCACCTCTCGCAAAACTGCTTGGGGAGATTGTTCCTTGGTATGTGACTCCTCCATTGGTCCAGTTAGTTTTTGTTCTGGTGCTCTATTCATTGCAAATTTATGCTGCATAGGTGACCATGTTCTTGAGCTTGCATGTCAAATTCATATGGTCCCAGGTAGTTTTAATGCTTGATTTAGGCTCTAGGCACTCATGGGAGTAGTTGCTATCAATTTTATTGAAGTTGGTTCACTTTTATTTGAAGTTACTAAAAATTTCAGAATTTTTTAGAGGAAACAATATGTTTAGGAGGATGTTCCAAGGTGGTCCTTCAAGGAAGCAAGGTCCCAGGCTTGCAATGCGTGATGCTGACGAGGAACCACCAAGAGACGCTCCTGTGAGGCCCTGTGAATGGCCTTCGGAAAATTTTATGAATCAAGCGGGAATCAAAGAAGAATTTAGCACATATTTGCGTAACGCCGGTCTTGAGGACTTTGAAGCTGACAAATGCCCCCAATATCATGATCTCACAAGTTCATTTGTGAGGAGGTTTGAGTTTTTATCTTCACGTAATTCTCCTTCAGTCATGTTTGACCTTTATGACAAATCTTATACCATGGACTTAGAGGATTTCACTTCTGCTTGCAAACTTCCATCATGGGGTAGTGTCAGGGATCCCCCTAAATCTGAATATAGAGACTTTCTTGCTAAAATAACTGTGGGGGAATCTAGAGATATAACACAAGCCACTTTAGGGAGCGTTCACTTTCCTGCTTTACATTATTTTGCTCTCTTTATAGGTAGATGCATTAATGCTAAGGATGAAGCATGTCACATGTGTGCCCCTGATCTCAGCATTCTCAAAAGTGCTGTGTTAGGAGACCAATCTTATCATATGGGAGCCGTCGTAGCTCGGAGGTTGCATCATAACAGATATAACGGAGATTTCTTTGGAGGAATTTATGCAACCCACTTAGCTAATTTTCTTGAGATAGACATTCGTGAGGGTGATATGGAGTTACCCCCTACCTATTTAGATTTTGTTTCTATGGTTTCCCACCAGTTTATCGAGAGGACTGAACCACCTCTCCAGTATCGACTAATCTTTAACAAACGGCATATAGTCCATGTTACTCTTCCTGCTCCTGCCTTCTTTGATTCTCGGACAAAAGGAAGATATATTATTACCAGAGAGGAGGCAGATGAGTACGAGAAGAGAGCGGAGGCTGCTCGACGCCATGCTGTAGCTCAGGAGGCGATAGCCACTGCATCGCAGTACGACCCCAGTTTCACCTACGGGTATCCACCAGGCTATCCCTGGCAATAGACCAACTTAGGCCAAAAGCCTAAGCTTGGGGGAGTACGTATTTCCCACCGACATTACATTCATGTTCACACACACTCATTGCTAGATGTCGGTGTTCATACTCTTTCACTGTAATATCCATGCTAGATTACTTTCTTTTTCCTGCCTTCTTCTTCTTGTGTGTTTAATAAACCTTAAGAAAAACAAAAAAAATAGTAGTAGTTTATTTCTTTGCTGTAGGATTAAGAAGGAAAACCCAAAAATATTTCCCGTTCTTCTTTTGCTTGTTGGGAGATTTCCCGTGTAAATAGTTTTTTTATTTCCTTTCTTTTCTTTGGGGGTCAGTAGGAGAAGACCATGATTAAATTGTTGAAGTGGCTCTTAAATGCATGATTGTTTATTTAACTTAGAGCCCATATTACTTGTTTTCTCCTGTTTACTGAATGCTTGCAGATTCCAGCTTAGTCCAATGCACGTGCACTCTTATTATTATTCACATCGTTCGGTTGTGCAAGTGAAGGCAATAATGATGATATATGATGGACTTATTGGGATGAGAAAAGATGGTATGAACTCGACCTCTCTTGTTTTTGTAAATATGATGATTCGTCGTTCCTGAGTCAGCTATTATGAAGTAAGCATATTTGCAATGACATTTAGAGATTATAGTTGCTTGTGCCATGCTTGATTAGCTATGAGTTATAATGGTTTACCTTGTGTGCCAACATGCTATTAGAATGATTATGATGTGGTATGATGGGATGGTATCCTCCTTTCAATGAATTGAGTGACTAGACTTGGCACATGTCCACGCATGTAGTTGAATCCAATCAACATAGCCTTCATGATATTTATGTTCATGGTATATTATATCCTACTCATGCTTGTATTCGGTGTAAATTAATTTTAATGCATGTTTACGACTGTTGTCGCTCTCCCAGTTGGTCGCTCCCCAGTCTTTTGCTAGCCTTCACCTGTACTAAGAGGGAATACTGCTTGTGCATCCAAACTCCTTAAACCTCAAAGTTGTTCCTTATGAGTCCACTATACCTACCTATATGCGGTATTTACCTACCGTTCCAAGTAAATTTGTATGTGCCAAACTCCAAACCTTCAAATGAAATTCTGTTTTGTATGCTCGAGCAGCTCATGTTTCAACTAGGGCTGCCCTTATCTTCCATGTTAGGCGGTTATTCTCAAGAGGAGTGGACTCCGCTCCTCATTCACGAGAAAATGGCTAGTCACCGAGATGCCCAGTCCCATGCTTTATGCAAACTAAATCAAAATAATTGCAAACAAAACTCCCCCTGGGACCCATTGAATGTTGGAGGCACTCGTTGTTTCGAGCAAGCCATGGATTGATGCCTGTGGAGGAGGGGAGTATAAACTTTACCATTCTGTTTGGGAACCGCCTATAATTTGTTTAGCATGGAAGATATCGTCATCTCATAGTTGTTGCGTTGGCAGCAAAAGTATGCCGCTCAAAATGTTATTCAATCTCTATTTTAAAACCGAGCTCTGGCACCTCTACAAATCCCTGCTTCTCTCTACGAAGGGCCTATCTATTTACTTTTATGTTGAGTCATCATCCTTCTTATTAAAAAGCACCCGCTGGAGAGCACACTGTCGTTTGCATTCATTATAATTGGTTTACATTGGGTATGACTTGACTGGATCTCTTTTACCATGAATTACAATGTTTAGTCAGTCCTTGATCTGTAAAGGTTCTCTGCATTTATGTTTTGCGGTCTTAGAAAGGGCTAGCGAGATACCATTTTGTTATATCATGTTATGATTATTTTGAGAAAGTGTTGTCGTCCGAGTTTTGTTATCATAGCTCGCTAGCTGATTATGCTATTGATATGAGTAATTGTGAGACCTTTGTGTTATTGTTAGTATGGTTAGTTCATAATATTTGCTGAAACTTGAATGCTGGCTTTTCATGTTACAACAACAAGAGCAAACAGAGTTTGTAAAAGTTTTTCTTTTTCTCTTTCAGTTTGTCAACTGAATTGCTTGAGGACAAGCAAGGGTTTAAGCTTGGGGGAGTTGATACGTCTCCGTCGTATCTACTTTTCCAAACACGTTTGCCCTTGTTTTGGACTCTAACTTATATGATTTGAATGGAACTAACCCGGACTGACGCTGTTTTCAGCAGAATTGACATGGTGTTGTTTTTGTGCAGAAAATAAAAGTTCTCGGAATGACCTGAAACTCCACGGAATATCTTAGAATAAATAATAAAAAATCCTCGCCAAAGATGAAGACCAGGGGGCCCACAGCCTGTCCACGAGGGTGGGGGGGGCGCCCCCCCTACCTCGTGGGCCCCCTCTGGCCCTTCGACGCCAACTCCAACTCCATATATTGGCTTTCGGGGAGAAAAAATCAGAGAGAAGAAATCATCGCGTTTTACGATACGGAGCCACCGCCAAGCCCTAATCTCTCTCGGGAGGGCTGATCTGGAGTCCGTTCGGGGCTCCGGAGAGGGCGATTCGTCGCCATCGTCATCATCAACCATCCTCCATCACCAATTTCATGATGCTCACTGCCGTGCGTGAGTAATTTCATCGTAGGCTTGCTAGACGGTGATGGGTTGGATGAGATTTATCATGTAATCGATTTAGTTTTGTTAGGGTTTGATCCCTAGTATCCACTATGTTCTAAGATTGATGTTGCTATGACTTTGCTATGCTTAATGCTTGTCACTAGGACCCGAGTGCCATGATTTCAGATATGAACCTATTATGTTTTCATGAATATATGTGAGTCCTTGATCCTATCTTGCAAGTCTATAGTAACCTACTATGTGTTATAATCCGGCAACCCCGAAGTGACAATAATCGGAACCACTCCCGGTGATGACCATAGTTTGAGGAGTTCATGTATTCACTATGTGCTAATGCTTTGTTCCGGTTCCCTATTAAAAGGAGGCCTTAATATCCCATAGTTTCCAATAGGACCCCTCTGCCACGGGAGGGTAGGACAAAAGATGTCATGCAAAACAAAAAAAACAACTTGTGCATGGGTGAGGCACCTGAGATGCCCCCCCTTTGGGTGTGTGTTACGCAAAAGGTAAAACGTGATCCAGGGACAGGTGGGGGGCAACTTATGTGTGGTGTGAGTAACATGAGTTGCCTCACCCCCCTCCCTTTTTAGCCTATTAAAAACACAATTATAATCCATTTTTTGTGGGTGGGCACATAAGCAACCATTATATGGCAATAGAAAAAAACATTGCATCTGCTTTGGCACATAAAAAGTTTGTGATTAAGGGATTTGAAGTGTAGTTTACAAGGATTCTATAACACCTCAGTGTCAGCAACTTTACAATGCTTCTTCTTTGGTTGTTGCTCTTGAGAAACATCCCCCTCATTCACACCTTCGACTGGATCATCCTCATTACTATTGGTGCTAGCAGGCCGCTTCCCTCGGTTTACTACACGCTTTTGCCGCTTCCGCTCGTAAACAATTGTTTTGTTAATACCTTGCTCTTCTGATACAGGTGTTTGCCAAAAAGCAATAAAGATAAAACCTAAGGTGCACTTATGAGAAAATAGGGGTAGAAAGAGGTATTGGGGGCGGGGTGGGGGCCCGGTTAAACCTCCACTCGGACTTCAGATGCAGGAGATGGGACCCTGTCGTGCTGCGACGATGTTGAATCCAGTTCATCACGCTTTTTGCTTGACAGACCAGACATGTTTGCCTGAAAAAAATAACAGAAAATTAGCAAAGGATTAAACTATTCACATGTTGCAGTGCTCATGGAAGTAGCAACGAAAAACGACATTCATTTCAGCATCGTATTGTTGGCTGTAAAAACTACATGAAAATTAACTTGCCTAACACCAAAAACTTGCCTGATTGGGCATGATGAACTTGTCTGCTACAAAATGCCTCTGCCTGGCAACTACCAACCCCAACCCCCAAACCTGCCCAAGACTTGCCTACTACACAAAAGAACTAGTGCATAACTAAAAAAACACCCAAAATGATGGCCATAACTTGCCTGATAGTGAACATCAACTTGCGTGGTACCTAGATAAAATACGGGCTCCTACCCCCCGAACTAAAAAAACAGGGCCAAACTTGCCTGACGTTTGGCATAAAGTTGCCTGGTGGAAAAATATGTCGAGCAAAATTACTCCGCAATCTGCAGCGGGGGCACGCACACCTCCAAAAACGTATGTCGACCCCGAAATCACACGAACCGGACGCGGGGGCGAACATGCATCATGGATATCTAGAACATACATCCATGATGACCATAACTTGCCTGATAGCGAACATGAACTTGCGTGGTACCTAGATAAAACACGGACTCCTACCCCCCGAAATAAAAAAACAGGGCCAAACTTGCATGACGTTTGGGATATACTTGCCTGACGTTTGGCATAAATTTGCCTGGTGGAAAAATATGTCGAGCAAAATTACTCCGCAATCTGCAGCGGGGGCACACACACCTCCAAGCCTGTTTCGACCACGAAATCACACGAACCGGACCTGGGGGAGAACATGCATCCATGGATATCTAGAACATACATCCATGATGACCATAACTTGCATGATAGCAAACATGAACTTGCGTGGTGCCTAGATAAAACACGGGCTCCTACCCCCCGAACTAAAAAAACAAGGCCAAACTTGCCTGACGTTTGGCGTAGACTTGCCTAGCGTTTGGCATAAACTTGCCTGGTGGACAAAATATGTCGAACAAAATTACTCTGCAATCTGCAGCGGGGGCGCACACACCTCCGAGCCTATTTCGACCACGAAATCACACGAACCGGACGCGGGGGAGAACATACATCCAAGTACCTACCTAACCACCCCCGAGGCTACCCCCAAAAAGTAGCAAGGACTAGTGGCAGGGACTAGCGCAAGTGAAAACGCTGACCAGGTCGACAAACAAGCACCGCTGCGAGCACTAACCAGCGGGTGACGAACCTACTAAAAACTCCACGCCACCAGCAAGGACAGCAATGGGGAGATCCGCACGAGGTTTACCTTGACGCCGATGAACCACCTCTTTCCTTCGCTGCCGCCCGCACAGAACGACTCCCCGTCTCACTTTGCCTCCTTCGCCGTAACTGCCGCTCTGCACGTCCGCCGATCTCGCTTGCGAAAGTAGCTCCCCCACGGCTGACGAGCCGTACGGGAGAGCAACTCGAAGCGCCGACCACCCCGCGCCGCCGAACCACCCCCGAGAGCACCGATTTGGACTGCGGCGAGGCGGATTTGGGCAGGCGCGTTGTCGATTTGCGTCGATTTGGGCGAGGAGGAAGGAGAAACCGCCCACACTGCCGAATGGGGGAGAGTGACGTTGCGGAGAGGTGGAGAAGACACAGATAATGGGGGCCCCACCACGCGCTAGACGTTTCCCCCCGACCAGATATACGCGCGATGTTTCGTACCGACCAGGTTCCACCTGGTCGAGATCGCGTCCGATCGCGATGCATCCGGCGGCTGTCGCAGGGTGTGCTCGGGAATGTTAAAAAGTGCAGCTGCACTTATTAGAATTTGGGATAATTAAAATAAAGTTTCGAGACTATTAGAGCATTGTCCCAAGTGAGGAAAGGATGATGGAGACTATGATTCCCCCACAAGTCGGGATGAGACTTCGGACTTTATAACAAAAAGAGAAAGGCCAAATAAAAAAAAGAGAAGGCCAAATAAAAAAGGGAAAAAATAAAAAAAGAAAAAAAGAACAGAAAAGAAAGAGAAAAAATGAATGAGAGAAAAAGAGAGAAGGGACAATGCTACTATCCTTTTACCACACTTGTGCTTCAAAGTAGCACCATGATCTTCATGATAGAGAGTCTCCTATGTTGTCACTTTCATATACTAGTGGGAATTTTACATTATAGAACTTGGCTTGTATATTCCGATGATGGGCTTCCTCAAAATGCCCTAGGTCTTCGTGAGTAAGCAAGTTGGATGCACACCCACTTAGTTTCTTTTGTTGAGCTTTCATACACTTATAGCTCTAGTGCATCCGTTGCATGACAATCCCTACTCACTCACATTGATATCTATTAATGGGCATCTCCATAGCCCGTTGATACGCCTAGTTGATGTGAGACTATCTTCTCCTTTTTTGTTTTCTCCACAACCACCATTCTATTCCACATATAGTGCTATGTCCATGGCTCATGCTCATGTATTGCGTGAAAGTTGAAAAAGTTTGAGAATACTAAAGTATGAAACAATTGCTTGGCTTGTTATCGGGGTTGTGCATGATTAAATACTTTGTGTGATGAAGATAGAGCATAGCCAGACTATATGATTTTGTAGGGATAGCTTTCTTTAGCCATGTTATTTTGAGAAGACATGATTGCTTTGTTAGTATGCTTGAAGTATTATTGTTTTCATGTCAATATGAACTTTTATCTTGAATCATTTGGATCTGAACATTCATGCCACAATAAAGAAAATTACATAGAGTAATATGCTAGGTAGCATTCCACATTAAAAATTCTGTTTTTATCATTTACCTACTCGAGGACGAGCAGGAATTAAGCTTGGGGATGCTTGATACGTCTCCAACGTATCTATAATTTTTGATTGTTTCATGCTATTATATTACCTGTTTTGGATGTTTATGGGCTTTACTTTACACTTTTATATCATTTTTGGGACTAACCTATTAACCGGAGGCCCAGCCCAAATTGTTGTTTTCTTGCCTATTTCAGTGTTTCGAAGAAAAAGAATATCATACGGAGTCCAAACGGAATGAAACCTTCGGGAGAGTTATTTTTTGGAACGGAAGCAATCCAGGAGACTTGGAGTAGACGTTAGGGAAGCTTCGAGGTGGCCACGAGGCAGGGAGGCACGCCCTACCCCCCTGGGCGTGCCCCCACCCTCGTGGGCCCCTCGTGGCTCCCCTGACCGACTTCTTTCGCCTATATATCCATATACCCTAAAAACATCGAGGAGCACAATAGATCGGGAGTTCCGCAGCCGCAAGCCTCTGTAGCCACCAAAAACCAATCGGGACCCTGTTCCGGCACCCTGCCGGAGGGGGGATCCATCACCAGTGACCATCTTCATCATCCCGGCACTCTCCATGACGAGGAGGGAGTAGTTCACCCTCGGGGTTGAGGGTATGTACCAGTAGCTATGTGTTTGATCTCTCTCTCTCTCTCTCTCGTGTTCTTGAGGTGATACGATCTTGATGTATCGCGAGCTTTGCTATTATAGTTGGATCTTATGATGTTTTCCCCCTCTACTCTCTTGTAATGGATTGATTTTTCCCTTCGAAGTTATCTTATCAGACTGAGTCTTTAAGGATTTGAGAACAATTGATGTATGTCTTGTCGTGCTTATCTTTGGTGACAATGGGATATTCACGTGATCTACTTGATGTATGTTTTGGTGATCAACTTGCGGGTTCAGTGAACTTATGCATAGGGGTTGGCACACGATTTTCATCTTGACTCTCTGGTAGAAACTTTGGGGCACTCTTTGAAGTACTTTATGTTGGTTTGAATAGCTGAATCTGAGATTGTGTGATGCATATGTATAATCATATACCCACAGATACTTGAGGTGACATTGGAGTATCTAGGTGACATTATGGTTTTGGTTGATTTGTGTCTTAAGGTGTTATTCTAGTACGAACTCTATGATAGATCGAACGGAAAGAATAGCTTCATGTTATTTTACTATGGACTCTTGAATAGATCGATCAGAAAGGATAACTTTGAGGTGGTTTCGTACCCTACAATAATCTCTTCGTTTGTTCTCCGCTATTACTCTTTGTTGCATGTTGAGGGATAGTTATATGAACCAGTTATGTTATTATTGTTGAGAGAACTTGCACTAGTAAAAATATGAACCCTAGGCCTTGTTTCCTAGCATTGCAATATCGTTTGTGCTCACTTTTATCATTAGTTATTATTGTTGAGAGAACTTACACTAGTAAAAATATGAACCCTAGGCCTTGTTTCCTAGCATTGCAATACCGTTTTTGCTCACTTTTATCATTATTTACCTTGCTGTTTTTATATTTTCAGATTAAAAAAACTATATCTACCATCCATATTGCACTTGTATCACTATCCCTTCGCCGAACTAGTACACCTATACAATTTACCATTGTATTGAGTGTGTTGGGGACACAAGAGACTCTTTGTTATTTGGTTGCAGGGTTGTTTGAGAGAGACCATCTTCATCCTACGCCTCCCACGGATTGATAAACCTTAGGTCATCCACTTGAGGGAAATTTGATACTGTCCTACAAAGCTCTGCACTTGGAGGCCCAACAACGTCTACAAGGAGAAGGTTGCGTATTAGACATCATCCTGCAATAGTGATTTATTCAATCTTACTGGTACTGAAATTGTATTTACATGCGTGTCTGCGCAAATGGAGAATAGTGATGAACCCTTTAAATATTCATTGTCCAACAAGAGGATTCGAGCTTCTATTGGATAATATTGTAATAATATGACTTGCAAAGTTTGAACTATTATATATATGATGAAAATTACGATGGCCGGAACCAACCTGTGGTTGGATGGTTAGAGGGACTGTGGTATCCCCAGCCCACCAGGGTTCAAATCCTCGTGCTCGCATTTATTCCTGGATTTATTTCAGGATTTCCGGCGATGTGCATTCAGTGGGAGGAGACGTTCCCGTCGACGACGAGGTGCCTACGGTGACTTCGTAAATTTCAAGATGATATGTCGGCTCAGTCTTTCGGAGATGCTCATAGGGGTAGGGTGTGCGTGTGTGCGTTCATAGGGGTGAGTGTATGCGCGTGTATATGAGCGCTTGTGTCTGTACTGATGTTCAAAAAAAATTACGATGGCCTGAAATCAACCTCGATATATGTATATGTGTCTAGACGTGCGTTGCACGTGCACGTTTACTAGTTGTATGAAAATGAGTCTAGAACTTGAGTAGTTTCATTAATGGATGAGCTGTGATTGCGTGTAACATATTTCTGGTATGTTATCCTTTCTGTTTGAGTAAATTGTACTCCCTCCGTCCCAAAAAGCCTATGCATAGTTATTACGCATACATCCAAGTCGAACACATACATCCAAAAAGAACATGCCGGCAACGGCAAATGCGCAAAGTCATACAAGAGCAAATTATGCTAAGCTGACAAAAAGAACTCCAATGCAATCAAAACAATGATCGACAAATTACAACAACGCTCATATATGCACCAACCATCTCTTGACACCAAAAGGACAACGATATTCTTCAACGTCAACGTCTTCAGGAAGGCAACAACGCTCAAGCACTGTCATCACCAGGTCCAACCACCATGGGCTAGATTCTAGGTTTTCACCCTGAAGAACAAGCCCGAGCATACCCAAGTAATGCCTTCAAGAAGATAACGATGCAAAAACATCGTCATTGTCAAGTATAACCCACTCGGGTCAGACCTAGGGTTTTACCCCGAAGCTCGAGACCGGGTATTCAAGAAGCACCACCAAATCGGAGTCAATCATGTGTTGTTGCCACAACTTACTCGCGATCACAATAACTACATGCGGCGGGCTAGAAATCCTACCACCGCCAATTAGGGTGGACTATCATCGTCACACATAATTCTTAAAACCTTTGGGAGGAATCCTGGTCTTGTACTTGCACCACGGTCCCTTCACAACTGAACGATGGTCGAAGAGCTCGCCAAGATGTAGGACAACTACTTGCATCGTACCCTAGTGCTAGGCCTCATAGGAGCGCACCACATGGCGCCTCTAGTGATGGTACACAACCTCGACTTTATGGAGCCAGTGTTCCCCATGACGCTTGATCGATGGTCAATGTGTGGCAGAACTCACTGAGGTGGTAGACAGAGTACCCAACTCTTCTTGGAAGAATTTGCAAGAGTTGAGTTTGATGGATACCAATATCACTGTCATGGCATTACACTTCTTGTAAAACCTAACTATCTTAAACGAACTTTACATGTATGGCAACTAATTGAGTGATTTTGATAATATTGGCATGCTTACAATTTGACTTACGTAAGCCTCAAAAGGAACAACTTTAGCGATGTGACATCAAAATATCATTTTTTTTGGTTTTATGAATATGAAATTAAATGAATTATCTCTTAATACTTTGAACATCATTACTGATTCACATTGGGTTCCTCCGCTCTACTTGTATTATACACCGTTCTCGTATTGTAATTTGGGTCCCCGGTTTCCTAAATTGCTTGAGTGGTAGAAGGGGCATCATTGAGCTTGATAAATCAAACACATGCCTCGTTGGTAGGATTGTAGATTGGTTTGGATAAAAAAATATATTTTGTAACATTGTTGGGTATTAGGGGAACACTTGTTGTCGATCGACTAGAGTGTCTATTTTCACTAACTGTTTAGTAGAAATGGTCTCTTGCGTGCAAATGTTCTTTGTTAGATGATAAATTCAGATGTATGAGTACTTTATTGGGGCCTACATCGACGAGAATTCTTGATCTTGAACTATAACTGGGTAGACGTGGAGCAAGGAGGACCTAGACAATTACGATCTTGATTCCTGAGTGGCCACGCATGCTTTTGATTGTCCTTCATTGCTTCAAAACATATAGTATCTTCATGAGAAGAAAAAAATTGGTACGAGTTTTTCACCAAGTTTGTGATATTTGTATATTTAATGGTCCCTCAACTTATGTAATGCTAATGTTGATATAAACCGCATGAAAAAAAACGGCTGTAGATTTATGCCATAATGTGTGTTGATATGCAAATTACTTGAAAAATTAACTTGGTTGTGTCGAGACTCCCAATATCTTGCCAAACTCCTTTTAGTTTGGTTGAAATGGTTGGGCCTGCCCCTGCTCTTAAGAAATTCAGAGAAACATGACAAGAATCAATGTTGAGACTTATTTGAATGTATTCTATGCCGACTGTGTCCCTCGGTGCTTGGATGGGGAATATAGCACATTCATGTTCAAAATATAGAGTAGGGATCACCCCTTAGCCCTTACCCGTCATGCCCTGGATAACGCATCCCTTCTTGTGTCAATTACCTCTTTGTTTCCTAAAACCTTGTTATTCTGCTACGAGAGGTTGTGGAGCAAGTACCCTATTAGTTACGCGTGGAGATTGATTTCGCGCCACGATCGACCCCATTGAAAAGAGTGGTTGCTCGTCTCAGTCAATGTCACAGTAGCTATAAGTGATGGGATCGACACCTGAAAGATTAGGACGACACATCCTTCTTTAGCTCAGTGCATCTGAGAGCAAGTTGTGCTAACCGCTTGCTTGCACATCAGGCCACTGTGTGGATCGGGTGTTATATTATATAGTTCAAATCATCAGTTGGTGCGCATCGGGTTAACGTCTTGTGAGATAAGTCTTTTCGGGCATCAGAAGTGGTGAACCCATTCTTCCATATGTTGCTCACAAGAAGCGATTCCCACGCTTGCTTTGCTTGGGAACAAGCAAGCGCTCGAGCGATGGAAAGGGGGAGGTGTAACACGCGAAGATGGTCACATGGCAGAGACATGGGACAAATGTACGTGAGTATATGTATGTATTTGTGTTTTTTAGAGGGAGGAGGAAGTATATATATGTGTGCGTGAGGTCCTAGAAAAAACTCATTGAATCAAAGTATATACATTAATAATAATTAAAATAAAGTTTCGACAGGAGCAAGAAAAGAAAAGAGAAAAAAGAAAGAGAAGGAATTCAAACCTGCAAAAAAAAAAACAGAGAGAAGGAATTGGACTAAGGGGTGGGTTTTTTTTTTTTGAGCATCTGGACTAAGGGGTGGGTGGGTCTCATTCTCACAGATGGGCCGGGCCTGCTCGTGAGGCTACTCTCAGTGTACACTGACGCGGCCCTCTCCCCCTGGTAAATACGGAGTAGGTAGCTTCACTCACAGAAAAGAAAAGAAAAATCATTTCTTTCAGTCCACCTCTTCTTCTTCTCGGCGACGGCGGCGGCAGGCGGGCGGGCGAGCGAGGAACCCTAACCCTAACCACTACTTCCGATCCGCAAGGTAGGATCCAACCCCTACCCCTAATCAGTAGCTCCGACCCGCAATGTAGGTTCCAACCCGGCCGGATTTCTCGATTCTTGGGGCGATTGATGCCTGCTTGTCTGCAGGGCTTCGACGATGGCGGCGTCTCTCCGCGCGGCGGCGGCGGCGGCCACGAGGATCCTGCGCCCGGCGGTGCTTCCAGGGGAGCGGCTTCGCCGGCTCGTCCACACCGAGCAGGTACCTTCTCCCTTCGCTCTCCGGCTTGCTGTGTTTCCAAGGTCTGTGGCCCGACGTTCTTGCTCCGATTGGTGGAGGCCCTCCGTTAGTCTGTATCAATTGTTCTGTCATAGGGATGCACGCCTATCCTTGATACAAGCATCTTTTTTTTATTTCCAACTACGTAGTAGATTGTTGCTCTGATTGGTGGGGGTCCTCCGTTCTTCTCTCCATGCTATTATCTACTCCCTCGGTTCCAAAATAGATGACCCTATTTTGGAACGGAGGTAGTAGTATTAGTAGTATATCACAGGGATGCACATTTTTCATTGATTTCCATTGATAGATGATCAACTGCCTAGTATGAATGTGTTGATATTTTGGTAAAACTGACATCTATTGGTTTCCAACTAGCTTTATTATTTTGCTGTACAAGTGGTACATTATCAACTGCCTAGCATGAGTGTGTCGATATTCTGGTAAAAATCAACATCATTTGCTCTCCAACTAGTTTTGTATTTTCCTGTGACATTGGTAGATGATCAGCTGCCTGGCATGATTGCCTTGATATTTTAGCAAAATCATCATCTTTTGGTCTCAAATTAGTTCTATATTTCGCTGTGCCATTGGTAGATGACCAGTTGCCTAGCATGAAATGAATTCCTTGTTATTTTGGTAGAAATCGACGCATTTTGGTCTCCAGCTAGTTTTATATTTTGCCGTGCAAGATATAAGGTGTGTTTCGCTGTATGTAGATCGCATCTCTGGTCAAGATTGTTGTTTAGTCATCAATTCTCAATGCCGCCTCTGCCTGGCAACTGATCATCTTCCATCTAGATTCTTTATCGCATCTCCGGTAAAATCAGCATCTTTTTTTTTTTCATTTCCAACTAGATTCTTGCTCTGATTGGTGGAGGCCCTCCATGGTTCTCCATACTATCATCTTCTCCCTCCATCCCAAAGCAAGTTGTATCAAGTTGAGACACTTATTTTGGGACGGAGGGAGTATTATATGCAGGAATGCACCGGCATCCTTAAAACAGGCATCTTTTTTATTGCCTAGCATGAGTGCCTTGATATTTTGGTAAAACATTGGCATCGTTTGGTTTCCACCTAGTTTTGCACGTATTTTGTTGTGCCATTGGTAGATGATCAACTGCCTAAGCATGAATCTGGTGATATCTTGGTAAAAATCTACATCTTTTGGTCTCCAAATAGTTTTGTACATCTTTTGATCAACTGACTAGCATGAATGCCTTGGTATTTTGGCAAAATCGCCATCCTTTTGGTCTCCATCTAGTTTTATAATTTTCTGTGCCATCGGCAGATGATCAAATGCGTAGCATGAGTGCCATGATGCTTTTGTAGAAAGCAACATCTTTTGGTCTCCAACTAGTTTTATATTGCCTCCGTCCCAAAATTCTCGTCTTAGATTTGTCTAGATACGGATGTTTCTAGTTTTATCTAACACTAAAACGTGACTAGGCAAATCTAAGATACATCCATATCTAGATAAATCTAAGACGGGAATTTTGGGACGGAGGGAGTATTTTCTTGTACCATTGGGGCAGATGATCAACTGCCTAGCATGAATGCCTCGATATTTTGGCAGAAATAGACAACTTTTGGTCTCCAACTGGTTTTAGATAAGGTGTGTTTGCTGTATGTAGATCACATATCTTGTCAAGATTGTTTGTTTAGTCATCTGTTCTCAATGCTGCTTCTGCCTAGCAACTTCTATGTCGGTAAAGTCGGCATCCTCCATTAGCAGATGATGAACCGTCTAGCAACTATGAATGATCAATGGACAGTAAAACTGAATTCCTTTTTTGCGTAGAATTAGATTGATATATGCTGTACGGTAGACCATGTCTCTTGTCAAGGCTGTTGTTTAGTCACCAATTCTGAATGCTGATTCTGTGTTCCCAGCATCCCGCACCCGCCTGTTCCTTGAAGGAAGGATACCGTGGGTCGCAAATCCAGCAGAAGAAAGAGGAGCTGTACGCGGCTTCCCAGCTAGACAGGTATGTTCTCAAAGACTCTGTGCACACAAGTCAAGCCCAGGCCGCATGACACTTGATGATGGTACAATATCAATCATACGTAGACATAGATATTTGTTCTGTTTTTCCTCTGCTACAGGAGTTGCTATATATGTTCCTTACCATCTCATCCCACCTAACCTGCAGGCGCCCAATAACTACAGCCAAGAAGGTGACCGAGTGGACTGCGACAGCGTTTGTTCTTGTTGCTGGTGCGGTCACTCTGGGTGGCCTAGCTACTGCTGAGGGAGCGCACAAGCAAGATGAAAGTGATGAAAGGCGTTGCCAATGTCGTCCGTGGCTATGCGCCGAGTGCGAGCAGAGTCAGAGTCTTAGGCGTACAAATGCCTGAGAGTGTGGCCAAGCAAGTGGATCGGCGCCAAATCAAAAGGAAACTGCAGAAGCGAGTGGAGTGAACGAAATGCATCTTGTTCTATTCCAGCACTATATTATGCGTGTCTCCTGAAAGTTATGTCTATGACTTGCAGTCTACTGTGGAACTTTAGCATTATAACTGGATGATCTGTGATCGCATTGTAAGATATTTGTCATGTCGTTGACATGGTATGTTATGTACTTCCCATTTGAGCAAATTCTATGAAGATGAGGCTGCGTTTTTATAGGCGAGAACAGCGTCCAGACCTGCTCGGGTTGGGCTGCTGCTGCATCTGTTTTGAGTAAGTTGTATGAAAATGAGTCTTATGCATTGTTATCGGGGAGAGCAGCTTAAGGATGTCAGCTAAATTTCTGTCTTTAGCTGTCGAAGTCGACTCTCTCGTGATAAGTGTGTGGAACCATAGGAGGTAACTGATGCAGCTATAGGCTAGAAGAGTGTGGAAACAAACTTCATGGGAGAAAGAACCTCAGATATGTGTTGCAGCGCTGTGGTTAGGTCTTTTAGGATTAAGAATTTTGTTCCCCAGCAACTATTCTATAGTGGTGGATCTAGTTTCATGTTATGCAATGCAGGTGGTCTTTGAACTGTCATTGATCGCATTAATTTATGACTGATGATGATTTTTGTTAACAAACATGATTGACCATGGCCAGAAATCTCTTATAGGAAGTGACATGATGGACGAGCTACAACACTCAACGTGTTACCAGGAGAACAATATTGAGACACTGTGGGGAGAGAGGCAAATGGTTTGGGACAAAACCACCAATACTCATATATTTTTTTTAAAAAAAACACCAGGTTTTGGCAAGCTATATAACAAACAATCAAAAGGCAGCCTTCAACAAATAACACCGATTGTCCGCACACTAAAAAAACACCGATAATTATGAGTATAAATTTTCCTCAATACTGTCCAAAAATTGCAGAACTTTATTCGTGTGATCCAGCAACAATGGACAAGGACTAGCTCCATCTCTTAAGAACACTTGTCAGGGTTTTAAATTTTTCACTCAGAATTTTAGCCGGGTCAGATGAGCTAGTATTCATTTGCCACGCAGCCTGAACCACTTGTTTAAAACCCGGATGAGAAATCCAAAAATTCTCAAAACGAAACAATTTAGTACTACTCGGGATGTTTGTTTGAACTGAAAGAAGACAAGGCACATGATCCGAGACAGGGCGAGAGAGTGGCTTAACTGAGGTGTTCGGATAGCTTGAAGTCCACTGATTAGACGTAAGAAACCAATCAAGTTGCTCGAGAAGTGGTTCATTCTGCATATTGCTCCACGTAAAAGAAATCCCACGAAGAGGAGTTTCAACAATACAAAGAGATGTGATAATATCATTAATTAAACAAGATCATATCTGAAACATCACCTCCCGTCCGGTTTCTATTATCCATTTGAGCGAATAAAGTTAAAATCTCCAAGTAGGATCAAATCTTCAGAGGGACCAATATGTTTAGATCATAGAGCCATGACACAAAATTCTCTCGCTTCCACCTCACACGGACTATAAATATTTGCCAGCGTCCAACTATGAGAGGATTGAGTCGATTTAAATGAAAGAAGGAGCGCCCATGCATCGATGGGAGGCAAGAGTAAATCGCACTATTCCAAGCCACCCGAGGTACCATTTGAGTGCACGTAAGCGAACTGATCAAATTGTCGAGGACAAAATTTTCGTAAATAGGAGTGATCAAAATGTTCACGTTTCATTTTGTAAAGGCAAATTATCGAGCAGCCAGAGTTTTGAATGTGCGCTGCGGACGGAGAGCTAAGTGTTTATCATCACCACCAATTCCACAAGCATTCCAACAGATGACATTCAGCGCACGAACGGGATAAATCATACTCCCTCCGTTCCAAAATAGATGACCCAACTTTATACTAAGAGATAAGATTCTAGTAACACAACACTCTGTGCATGTTGTTGCGGCTGCTCCGGCCAACTTCAGTAGTGCCATTAAAAGAAGCATTGTCATGGTAAGCCGAGAGAGGGCTGCCTTCCACATTGGGTCCTGCAGAGAAATGAACTCGAGCTGGCATAATGAGTAGCGGAGCAGCCTGCGTTGGAGCACCATTATGCATATGAGCCCGATTGCCCCCGGCAGCTCCTTCCGGCGAAAAAACACCTTTCTAACAAGGAAAGGATCTTCTGCCTTACAAATTTACACCCTCAAGCGAATCAATGATGACCTCCTCACCATGTTTAACTTGTGCCTTAAAAAATCCCTCCTCACCATGTTTAATTTCTAGTCGTTGCAAGTATATATCATGCTCGAGATGTTGTTCGCCTCTTGAGTCTTCACACAAACCATGTTTTGCATCGCTTCCTTACCTCTTCAGTAGAGACTGTCAGGCTCATGCTCTCAGATTCAGCGGACTGTGTCTTGCCACGCCATGTACGTGCTGGAGTGGTTATCAGATTATTCCCTGGGTTGGCCCAAAGCAGTGCTTTGTTTCCTGGCCAAATCAAGGATTTGGGGCTGATTGCAAAAGATATCTGAATAGAAAGATAGATCCATCCATCTATCCAGATATCTAAAAAAGAATCGATTTCGATTTCATGAAACCTTTGATTCAAAGAACTGCGCTTAGCCCCCCCGCTCATGAAACGGCTCTGCAGTCAGCATCAGTTCAGCTACTTGCTTACTTGCGACGTTGTTGTCCTCGGGATAATATATACAGTACTGTTTTATGGAATCCAAATTTGCAGCAAACTTACTTTGATTAACAGCCTGGCCATCAGAAATGGAAAGCTTCATTGCAAATGTATTCTGGCTGGTACCAGTATCGTGTAACGCATAGGTGTGTGGGCTTGTTGCGTGGGGTGATTTTCTTAGCTGGATCATTTGATCTATTGCTTGTGGCCTTGTTTATAGCCACATCAGAAAATCTTGGTAATAAGAGAGGCTGTGAAGATCGACAAGATATACAGTTCACCTGATACTCCTTTCCTTTCCTTTGTGACCCCCGATGTTTGCAGCATTGGTACTTTGCTCAAGTAGCATGCTCAAGATGTTGTTGTTGGCCCTCTTCACACGGTCCCTGTTTAGCAGCATAACAGGTTGAATCGCTTCCTTGCTCTTCAGCAGAGACTCTTAGGTTCTTACTCGATCAGGGTGCTGTAAGTTGCCTCATTCGGTTGGTTGCAGCCTGAGGTATAGCTCTCACCTTCAGGTTGTTTACTACTTCCCTCATTACACTGTCCCATTCTCTCTCTTTTTTTTTTTTTTTTGAGGGAAACACTGTCCCATTCTTGGGGAGCGGAAACGCGTAGCAGCAGGCAGCATGAGGCCTTGTACAATGGTCCGAGTCACACCGGAGCCGGCGCGAGCAGTTTTTTTTGTTCTTTTTAAAGGGAAAAAAAGAAAAGAGTAATGCAAAGCGAGGAGATTTTTTTTTTTTAGTTTCAAAAAAAAAAGCGAGGACATTTTTTTTTTTGAGTGATGATCCAGCTTTATTATTCAAGAGGCCAGGTTTACAGAAATTACAAAAGGATCATGGGATCCACCAAGCCACAAATGGCGCCCCTGTACTAAAGAAGATGAAAATTTGGCCAAATTATGAGCATCTCCGTTCATTGCCCGGTTTCCATATACAAACTGGCAGCTAGTGAATTCTCTTGCCCTGCTGACAATTTCCTTTCCTTCCATCCGAGCCTTGCTGTATCTCCTCCACCACTGGTTCAGCCTAGCTGATATGCTACGCTGCACACCCCCTGCCTTTCTTTTGGTTTATGTTTAGTCAGTGTCCTGTAGCTCGAAGAACGCGGTGGTTTTCGTTAATGAAAATCCCTTCTTTTATCCAAAAAAAAAAACAATTACAAAAGCGAGGAGATTTTTTTTTGAGGGAATCTAGAAAATACATCCATGCCCCGGGCAACGGCCCTGGGTGCCCAGGCCTAGCACCGCCCCTCGTATATATACAATCCTAAAAAAACAAAAAACTCCATCCCCATCTGCTCAGCGGTGTTTGTACGTGACATTTTAAAGAAATATTCACTTGTCTCCAAAAAAATTGATTCTTAAAAAAACTCGTGTCCAAAAAAAAAACCGTGAAATTTTGAAATATGGACTGTAAAAAATATTTAAGTAGTTTTAGAAAATGTTCATTGCAAAAAAAGTGTTCAGAGGACGTATTTTAAAAATGTACAACGTGAGTGAATCATAAAAGAAGTTTCACGCGTGCTCTAAATATATCATTGTGTACTGAGAAAAAACAGACATGTGTTGAGAAAAAGAAAACCGATAAAACCAACAAAGACTATTTTATTTTCTTGAGGGCAAGACTATTTGCTAGTACAGATAAGCCATCCAGTCCGCTATATTAAAATTCACATAGGGGAGCTGGGTAGAGGCCTGGGCGTGCATGCCATGTACGTACACGGCAGACGCGCGGCGGTGAAAAATAAAGGGTGTGGCCAGCTCTCGGTCGCCTGAGATTTAACCAAGTCCCAGTCGAATGACATTACATGCAAGAAAGAGAAAGAAAAAACTGAAAAGAAAATTTTACATGGATCTTAATGTAATACCTCACGGTAGACCTGGCCATCCTCCGGGCCGGGCCTGACCAAGCCCGAGGTAGAAAACTCAGGCCCGAGCCCGGCCCGGCCCGGCCGTCGGGCCTAGTTTTCAGGCCCGAGCCCGGCCCATCACAGCAAAAAACACGTCGGGCCTCGGGCCTCGGGCCGGGCCTCTTCAGTAAATGGCATAAACAGCGGGCCCAGGTCCGGCCCGACCTAGTCTTCGGGCTCAAAACCTAGGCCCAGGCCCGGACCGGGAGCAGCGTCGGGCCGGGCTTTTTCGGGCCGGGCTGTCCGGGCCGGGCGGCCCATGGCCAGGACTGCCTCACGGACATAGCATCGACTGAGATAACAAAGTCGTAGTTGATTGAGACTTAGCAAGACTGAAAAATAAAAAATGAATGAAAAGGATATCAAGTCTCTCTCCCCGAAACCCCCAACCAATTCCAAATCCACCATTCTTCTGTCGCCCTGATTGTTTCTTGTCGACAAGGAAATGTGCAAACAAAGCAAAGCCAAAACTCGATCAGATTCAAGAAAAGGGATTGGATAAATGTAGCCGTTTCTTTTTCTTAGATTTCTAGAATTTGTCTTTTGTAAAAAATCTCTTTATTAATGGAAAATTGTTCTACGGTTGGTGCTTCAAAAAAAACTCGATCAGATTATATAGTACTCCCTCTGTCCCATAACTTAGCACGACAGAGGGGGGAGTAGTAATCTAAAAGAAATGTGCAAAAGATATTTTTCATGCTAGTTAAGTTCTGTAGACGGTGGCTTTAGTCTTGCTGTTGTTTGGCTTTGTAAATACATCTGGTGATGTAGTTTGTATGGAGGATTTGAGAAATATTGTGGAACAAAAGAAACATATCGATATTATAAGATTCGACAAATAATGACTAACAATGTACTGTAGTATGAAAGAAGTTGTCACAAAAAAATGGATGAAAGAATCACCTAATTAAGCTATATAAAAAAATGAACGCTGCAGTATGGATCATGACAGCTTGTGGCGTGTCAAGATGTCATGGACAGTCCGGTCCGGCACGGGGATGAACTTGGCATCCCAGCCGATGGGCCACGACACGGCAGCGATGGCGAGGCAGGCGCCCCACTGCCCCAATCCCAGCCTCTTGGTGCCGGCCAATCAACCTCGGCCATGACCACCTGCAAGGACGAGCGTCACGGCGATGATGACCAGGGACATCCAGCACCCCGGCCTGGCGAACACGTTCTTCTTCTCGATCTCTCGAGGCAGAGCACGAACGCGTTGAAGATCATGGTGTCGTTGGCCTTCTCATCGGTGCCGAAGAGGTCCCGGCCCCGGTACTGGAGCGCCAGCAGAAGGACGATCTGGAACGCCGCCTGCGCGGCGAGGTCGTGTTGCTGAATGCTGATGAACGACGCCATGCGGCCAATGGGCGGGCGGTCCATGAGCAGCGTCTTGGTTGGCGTATCCGTGGCCAGCGCCAGAGCGCCCCGCCCATGGTGTCCATGATCAGGTTCACCCACAGGAGCTGACGCAGTGTCCCCAGAGCGTGGCGGTCACCACCGTGTCCAACTTGTCGTTGAGGATGATGATGTCGGAGCTCCACCTCGGTGCCCTGGACGCCCATGGACAGCCCGACGTCGGCCTCCTTGAGCGCCGGCGCGTCGTTGGTGTTGGTGCCGTCGCCGGTTACGGCCACCACACGTGGCCCTTCTGCTTCAACTGCTGTGTCCAACGGCAGGGACCAAGCCCAGCAATGTGAGACCGTCTGTCGTCGATCTTCGAGTTTGACTTACTTGTAGGCGAAGGCTGCCGACCGCCATGTCGTTGATCACCGTCTCAAGATCCCTCCTCTGCTCCACTCCGAGTCCGCGCACAGCTCCATCCGTGTCCACGTACATTGAGCAATTCGCCAGCACCATCTCCGCAACGTCTTTCCAGTGCGCTACCACCCAGCTGCTGCGCTTTTTGTCCGAGTTGAAGGCCTCAACGCTCAACATGCAGCACCTTGCAGCTCCTCTTCAACGACATCCATGCCAAGGCCCACTACGGCCCACGACAGCATCGCCTTCTCCGGCGGCGACACGTTGTCCGGCTTGTAAACACTTCCTGTGGGGTGGGGTTGAGCCCAGCTCCCTGGCAGAGCAAGCTCGCGACACTCCCAGCGATCGCCCTCGCACCTCTGGGCTGGTTAGTACTGACCCAAATCTCGGTCACCTTCATTTGGTTGAGCGCAGTGGCGGATCCAGTAATTGAACTTAGCCGAGGCGAAACATTGAAAGAATAAAAAATTTGATTGACGAATGCAAGTCCGCTGAACCAAATCTCATAAAATTCAAATATAAAGCTAGATGCACTCGAAAATTTACATGACCAATGATTCAGAACAGTTCAAGATTCTCGAGAACTAGGTTGTAACCACCTGAAATCACAAAATATAACATAACGTCACACATAACTACTAACTTGGACTCCCGCTGCTTGAATAATTCATTCCATGGCCCAAAATGTCCAACTCCATGACTAATAGATACCTACAACAGGTGAACAAGCTGATATCAATACATGTATTGGAACAAGTAAGCAAATAGTTTGAAACAGATAACAAAAGTATTTACCCTAAGTCGTAAGTATACGGGGAGGGTTTGGTAGATGGCCTCTACGGTCTCTCAAGCTGTGAAAAATGTTCTATGATCTTCTTGTCATCAATTCCAGCAAATATATCTCGCTCTACATAGCATATCATCATATCATTCAACCAATCATCAGATATCTTATTTCTCAAATCTGTCTTAATGATATTCATGGCTGAGAAAACTCTTTCAACAGATGCCGTTGTCGTGGTTCTAAGTCTGACAGTAGTGTAGGGGGGTAGGAATGGAGAGGCAAGATCCTAGCTATGGAGTAGTTGTATACGCAAGAGGTTTACGAGTTCAGGCCCTTCTCGGAGGAAGTAACAGCCCTACGTCTCGGAGCCCGGAGGCGGTCGACTGGATTATGTGTGTATGAGTTACAGGGGTGCGAACCCTTTACACTGAGGAGGGGGGTGGCTTATATAGAGTTCCTCCGGCCTTCAGTTATGTAGGGTTTAAGGTACATTAAGATCGGGCGTTACTGGTAACGCCACAAATAAAGTGCTATGATGACCATAAAAGCTACTTAATGACCGACCGTTTGTGTGCAGAGCGACTTTAGATCTCCTGGCTGTCGAGTGGTTGGCTTCATGGTCGAGTGTCTTCGAGTCCGTCGAGTGGAACACTTCTGAGTCGATTGAAAGGTGGTTTCTTCTAGAGATGTCCTTGGGGGGGCGGGGGGTAGTTTGAACAGGTCCATGACCCTACCCTAGGTACATAGCTTCATCATTAGCCCCCGAATGAATCGAGGTTTGAGTGGGGAAGGAGTTGAGAACTCTTCCGACCCATTTTTCGTGCTATGAGTATATCTTGTTCCGGATCCATGAACCTAAGTAACAACACCAACTTCTTTTTCAGTCGCCTTGATCCATTCTTCGTATTAGTCGAGTGAGTTTCTTTACTTGAAAAGCTCCGAGTGATGGTATGGAGGAGATCCTCCGTTTGACAAGTTGTTCTGCTGCTCGTGAATTTCACGGGATTCGAATTTTGGGAATCGCGCGGGGCGGAGGAGGCCGCAGTAATCGGATGGGATAGGGCGGAGCCACCTCGATCTTGAAGGAAATATGCCCTAGAGGCAATAATAAAGTTATTACTTATTTCCTCATATCATGATAAATGTTTATTATTCATGCTAGAATTGTATTAACCGGAAACATGATACATGTGTGAATACATAGACAAACATATAGTCACTAGTATGCCTCTACTTGACTAGCTCATTAATCAAAGATGGTTACGTTTCCTAACCATAGACATGTGTTGTCATTTGATTAATGGGATCACATCATTAGGAGAATGATGTGATTGACATGACCCATTCCGTTAGCCTAGCACTTGATCGTTTAGTATACTGCTATAGCTTTCTTCATGACTTATACAAAGTTCCTGCAACTATGAGATTATGCAACTCCCGTTTACCGGAGGAACACTTTGTGTGCTACCAAACGTCACAACGTAACTGGGTGATTATAAAGGTGCTCTACAGGTGTCTCCGAAGGTACATGTTGGGTTGGCATAATTCGAGATTAGGTTTTGTCACTCCGATTGTCGGAGAGGTATCTCTGGGCCCTCTCGGTAATACTCATCACCTAAGCCTTGCAAGCATTGTAACTAATGAGTTGGTTATGAGATGATGTATTACGGAATGAGTAAAGAGACTTGCCAGTAACGAGATTGAACTAGGTATTGGATACCGACGATCGAATCTCGGGCAAGTAACATACCGATGACAAAGGGAACAACGTATGTTGCTATGCGGTTTGACCGATAAAGATCTTCGTAGAATATGTAGGAACCAATATGGGCATCCAGGTCCCGCTATTGGTTATTGACCGAGAATGGTTCTAGGTCATGTCTACATAGTTCTCGAACCCGTAGGGTCCGCACGCTTAACGTTACGATGACAGTTTTATTATGAGTTTGTAAGTTTTGATGTACTGAAGTTTGTTCGGAGTCCCGGATGTGATCACGGACATGACGAGGAGTCTCTAAATGGTCGAGACATAAAGATTGATATATTGGACGACTATATTCGGACACCGGAAGTGTTCCGGGTGATTTCGGAGAAAACCGGAGTGCCGGAGGGGTTACCGAAACCCCCCCGGGGAAGTATTGGGCCTTAGTGGGCCTGAGGGGAGAGAGAGGGCAGCAGCCCAGGAGGTGGCGCCCCCCAAGGGGAGTCCGAATTGGACTAGGGGAGGGGGGCGCGGCCCCTCTTTCCCTCTCCCTCTCCCCCTCTTTCCTTCCCCCTTCCTCCTTCCTAGTTGGACTAGGAAAGGGGAGTCCTACTCCCACTAGGAGGAGGACTCCCCCTCCTTGGCGCGCCCCAAGGGCCGGCCGGCCTCCCCCCTTGCTCCTTTATATACGGGGGCAGGGGGGCACCCCATAGACACACAAGTTGATCTACGGATCGTTCCTTAGCCGTGTGCGGTGCCCCCCTCCACCATATTCCACCTCGGTCATATCGTCGCAGAGTTTAGGCGAAGCCCTGCGTCGGTAGAACATCATCATCGTCACCACGCCGTCGTGCTGACGGAACTCATCTCCGGAGCTTCGCTGGATCGGAGGCCGGAGATCGTCATCGAGCTGAACGTGTGCTGAACTCGGAGGCCCCGTACGTTCGGTGCTTGGATCGGTCGGATCATGAAGACGTACGACTACATCAACCGCGTTATGCTAACGCTTCCGCTTACAGTCTACGAGGGTACATGGACGAATACTCTCCCCTCTCGTTGCTATACCATCACCATGATCTTGCGTGTGCGTAGGAATTTTTTTGAAATTACTACGTTCCCCAACAGTGGTATCAGAGCCTAGGTTTTATGCGTTGATGTTATATGCACGAGTAGAACACAAGTGAGTTGTGGACGATACAAGTCATACTGCTTACCAGCATGTCATACTTTGGTTCGGCGGTATTGTGAGATGAAGCGGCCCGGACCGACTTACGCGTACGCTTACGCGAGACTGGTTTCACTGTTACGAGCACTCATGCTTAAAGGTGGCTGGCGGGTGTCTGTCTCTCTCACTTTAGCTGAATCGAGTGTGGCTACGCCCGGTCCTTGCGAAGGTTAAAACAGCACCAACTTGACGAATTATCGTTGTGGTTTTGATGCGTAGGTAAGAACGGTTCTTGCTCAGCCCGTAGCAGCCACGTAAAACTTGCAACAACAAAGTAGAGGACGTCTAACTTGTTTTTGCAGGGTATGTTGTGATGTGATATGGCCAAGACGTGATGCTATATTTTCTTGTATGAGATGATCATGTTTTGTAACCGAAGTTATCGGCAACTGGCAGGAGCCATATGGTTGTCGCTTTATTGTATGAAATGCAAACGCCCTATAATTGCTTTACTTTATCACTAAGCGGTAGCGATAGTCATAGAAGCAATAGATGGCGTAAACGACAACGATGCTACGATGGAGATCAAGGTGTCGCGCCGGTAACGATGGTGATCACGACGGTGCTTCGGAGATGGAGATCACAAGCACAAGATGATGATGGCCATATCATATCACTTATATTGATTGCATGTGATGTTTATCCTTTATGCATCTTATCTTGCTTTGATTGACGGTAGCATTTTAAGATGATCTCTCACTAAAATTATCAAGAAGTGTTCTCCCTGAGTATGCACCGTTGCCAAAGTTCGTCGTGCCCAGACACCACGTGATGATCGGGTGTGATAAGCTCTACGTCCATCTACAACGGGTGCAAGCCAGTTTTGCACACGCGGAATACTCAGGTTAAACTTGACGAGCCTAGCATATGCAGATATGGCCTCGGAACACGGAGACCGAAAGGTCGAGCGTGAATCATATAGTAGATATGATCAACATAGTGATGTTCACCATTGAAAACTACTCCATCTCACGTGATGATCGGTTATGGTTTAGTTGATTTGGATCACGTAATCACTTAGATGACTAGAGAGATGTCTGTCTAAGTGGGAGTTCTTAAGTAATATGATTAATTGAACTTAAATTTATCATGAACTTAGTACCTGATAGTATTTTGCTTGTCTATGTTTGTTTGTAGATAGATGGCTCGTGCTGTTGTTCCGTTGAATTTTAATGCGTTCCTTGAGAAAGCAAAGTTGAAAGATGATGGTAGCAATTACACGGACTGGGTCCGTAACCTGAGGATTATCCTCATTGCTGCACAGAAAGTTACGTCCTGGAAGCACCGCTGGGTGCCAGGCCTGCTGCTGATGCAACTGACGACGTTAAGAACGTCTGGCAGAGCAAAGCTGATGACTACTCTATAGTTCAGTGTGCCATGCTTTACGGCTTAGAACCGGGCCTTCAACGACGTTTTGAACATCATGGAGCATATGAGATGTTCCAGGAGTTGAAGTTAATATTTCAAGCAAATGCCCGGATTGAGAGATATGAAGTCTCCAATAAGTTCTACAGCTGCAAGATGGAGGAGAATAGTTCTGTCAGTGAGCATATACTCAAAATGTCTGGGTATAATAATCACTTGATTCAACTGGGAGTTAATCTTTCGGATGATAGCGTCATTGACAGAATTCTCCAATCACTGCCACCAAGCTACAAGAGCTTTGTGATGAACTATAATATGCAAGGGATGAACAAGACTATTCCCGAGCTCTTCGCAATGCTAAAAGCTGCGGAGGTAGAAATCAAGAAGGAGCATCAAGTGTTGATGGTCAACAAGACCACTAGTTTCAAGAAAAAGGGCAAAGGGAAGAAGAAGGGGAACTTCAAGAAGAACAGCAAGCAAGTTGCTGCTCAAGAGAAGAAACCCAAGTCTGGACCTAAGCCTGAAACTGAGTGCTTCTACTGCAAGCAGACCGGTCACTGAAAGCGGAACTGCCCCAAGTATTTGGCGGATAAGAAGGATGGCAAAGTGAACAAAGGTATATGTGATATACATGTTATTGATGTGTACCTAACTAGAGCTCGTAGTAGCACCTGGGTATTTGATACTGGTTCTGTTGCTAATATTTGCAACTCGAAACAGGGACTACGGAATAAGCGAGCACTGGCCAAGGACGAGGTGACGATGCGCGTGGGAAACGGTTCCAAAGTCGATGTGATCGCGGTCGGCACGCTACCTCTACATCTACCTTCCGGATTAGTTTTAGACCTGAATAATTGTTATTTGGTGCCAGCGTTGAGCATGAACATTATATCTGGATCTTGTTTGATGCGAGACGGTTATTCATTTAAATCATAGAATAATGGTTGTTCTATTTATATGAGTAATATCTTTTATGGTCATGCACCCTTGAAGAGTGGTCTATTTTTATTAAATCTCGATAGTAGTGATACACATATTCATAGTGTTGAAACCAAAAGATGCAGAGTTGATAACGATAGTGCAACTTACTTGTGGCACTGCCGTTTGGGTCATATCGGTGTAAAGTGCATGAAGAAACTCCATACTGATGGACTTTTGGAATCTCTTGATTATGAATCACTTGGTACTTGCGAACCGTGCCTTATGGGCAAGATGACTAAAACGCCGTTCTCCGGAACTATGGAGCGAGCAACTGATTTGTTGGAAATCATACATACTGATGTTTGTGGTCCAATGAATGTTGAGGCTCGCGGCGGGTATCGTTATTTTCTCACCTTCACAGATGATTTGAGCAGATATGGGTATATCTACTTGATGAAACACAAGTCAGAAACATTTGAAAAGTTCAAAGAATTTCAGAGTGAAGTGGAAAATCATCGTAACAAGAAAATAAAGTTTCTACGATCTGATCGTGGAGGAGAATATTTGAGTTACGAGTTTGGCCTACACTTGAAACAATGTGGAATAGTTTCGCAACTCACGCCACCTGGAACACCACAACGAAATGGTGTGTCCGAACGTCGTAATCGTACTTTACTTGATATGGTGCGATCTATGATGTCTCTTACTGATTTACCGCTATCGTTTTGGGGTTATGCTTTAGTGACGGCTGCATTCACGTTAAATAGGGCACCATCAAAATCCGTTGAGACGACACCTTATGAACTGTGGTTTGGCAAGAAACCAAAGTTGTCGTTTCTTAAAGTTTGGGGCTGCGATGCTTATGTGAAGAAACTTCAACCAGATAAGCTCGAACCCAAATCAGAGAAATGTGTCTTCATAGGATACCCAAAAGAGACTGTTGGGTACACCTTCTATCACAGATCCGAAGGCAAGACATTCGTTGCTAAGAATGGATCTTTTCTAGAGAAGGAGTTTCTCTCGTAAGAAGTGAGTGGGAGGAAAGTAGAACTTGATGAGATAACTGTATCTACTCCCTTATTGGAGAGTAGTTCATCACAAGAACCGGTTCCTGTGACAACTACACCAATTAGTGAGGAAGCTAATGATACTGATCATGAAACTTCAGATCAAGTTTCTACTGAACCTCGTAGGTCTACCAGAGTAAGATCCGCACCAGAGTGGTACGGTAATCCTATTCTGGAAGTCATGTTACTTGACCATGATGAACCTACGAACTATGAGGAAGCGATGATGAGCCCAGATTCCGCAAAATGGCTAGAGGCCATGAAATCTGAGATGGGATCCATGTATGAAAACAAAGTGTGGACTTTGGTTGACTTGCCCAATGATCGACAAGCCATTGAGAATAAATGGATCTTTAAGAAGAAGACTGACGCTGATGGTAATGTAACTGTCTATAAAGCTCGACTTGTTGCAAAAGATTTTCGACAAGTTCAAGGGGTTGACTACGATGAGACTTTCTCACCCGTAGCGATGCTTAAGTCTGTCCGAATCATGTTAGCTATTGCTGCATTTCATGATTATGAAATTTGGCAAATGGATGTCAAGACTGTTGGAAATATGCCCTAGAGGCAATAATAAAAGTATTATTATATTTCATTGTTCATGATAATTGTCTTTTATTCATGCTATAACTGTAATATCCGGAAATCGTAATACACGTGTGAATACATAGACCACAATATGTCCCTAGTGAGCCTCTAGTTGACTAGCTCGTTGTGATCAACAGATAGTCATGGTTTCCTGGCTATGGACATTGGATGTCGTTGATAACGGGATCACATCATTAGGAGAATGATGTGATGGACAAGACCCAATCCTAAGCATAGCACAAAGATCGTGTAGTTTGTTTGCTAGAGCTTTTCCAATGTCAAGTATCTCTTCCTTAGACCATGAGATTGTGTAACTCCCGGATACCGTAGGAGTGCTTTGGGTGTATCAAACGTCACAACATAACTGGGTGACTATAAAGGTGCACTACAGGTATCTCCGAAAGTGTCTGTTGGGTTGACACGGATCGAGACTGGGATTTGTCACTCCGTATGACGGAGAGGTATCTCTGGGCCCACTCGGTAATGCATCATCATAATGAGCTCAAGGTGACCAAGTGGTTGGTCACGGGATCATGCATTACGGTACGAGTAAAGTGACTTGCCAGTAACAAGACTGAACAAGGTATTGGGATACCGACGATCGAGTCTCGGGCAAGTAACGTACCGATTGACAAAGGGAATTGTATACGGGGTTGTTTAATCCTCGACATCGTGGTTCATCCGATGAAATCATTGAGGAGCATGTGGGAGCCAACATGGGTATCCAGATCCCGCTGTTGGTTATTGACCGAGAGTCGTCTCGGTCATGTCTACGTGTCTCCCGAACCCGTAGGGTCTACACACTTAAGGTTCGGTGACGCTAGGGTTGTATGAATATGAGTATGCAGCATACCGAATGTTGTTCGGAGTCCCCGATGAGATCCCGGACGTCACGAGGAGTTTCGGAATGGTCCGAGGTAAAGAATTATATATAGGAAGTGGTATTTCGGTCATCGGGAAAGTTTCGGGGTCACCCGGTAATGTACCGGGACCACCGAAAGGGTCCCGGGGGTCCACCGGGTGGGGCCACCCATCCCAGAGGACCCCATGGGCTGAAGTGGGAGGGGAACCAGCCCATAGTGGGCTAGTGCGCCCCCCTAGGCCCACCCCCTGCGCCTAGGGTTGAAACCCTAGGGTGGGGGGGCGCACCACATGCCTTGGGGGCACTCCACCCCCCCTGGCCGCCGCCCCCTTGGGAGATTGAATCTCCCAGGGCTGGCGCCCCCCCTTGGGGGCCTATATAAAGGAGGGCAGGGGGAGGGCAGCCGCACCCTGTGCATTGGCGCCTCCCTCCCCCTGCTACACCTCGTCCTCCTCCCGCAGCAGCTTGGCGAAGCCCTGTCGGAGTTCTGCTGCATCCACCACCACGCCGTCGTGCTGCTGGATCATCATCAACCTCTCCTCCCCCCTTGCTGGATCAAGAAGGAGGAGACGTCTCCCGTCCTGTACGTGTGTTGAACGCGGAGGTGCTGTCCGTTCAGCACTTGGTCATCGGTGATCCGAATCACGGCGAGTACGACTCCATCATCACCATCCCCTTGAACGCTTCCGCACTCGATCTACAAGTGGTATGTAGATGCAATCTCTCTCCCATGACTCGTTGCTTAGATGAACTCATAGATGGATCTTGGTGAAACCGTAGGAAAATTTTTAATTTTCTGCAACGTTCCCCAACAGTGGTATCAGAGCTAGGTCCATGCGTAGTTCTCTATTGCACGAGTAGAACACAATTTTGTTGTGGGCGTGGATCTTGTCAACTTGCTTGCCACTACTAGTCTTTTCTTGCTTCAGCAGTATTGTGGGATGAAGCGGCCCGGACCAACCTTACACGTACGCTTACGTGAGACCGGTTCCACCGACAGACATGCACTAGTTGCATAAGGTGGCTGGCGGGTGTCTGTCTCTCCCACTTTAGTTGGAGCGGATTCGATGAAAAGGGTCCTTATGAAGGGTAAATAGAAGTTGACAAAATCACGTTGTGGTTATTCGTAGGTAAGAAAACGTTCTTGCTAGAACCCAATTGCAGCCACGTAAAAGATGCAACAACAATTAGAGGACGTCTAACTTGTTTTTGCAGCAATTGTCATGTGATATGATATGGCCAGAAGTTGTGATGAATGATGAATGATATATTGTGATGTATGAGATCATGTTCTTGTAATAGGAATCACGACTTGCATGTCGATGAGTATGACAACCGCCAGGAGCCATAGGAGTTGTCTTTATTTTTTGTATGACCTGCGTGTCATTGAAGAACGCCATGTAAATCACTTTACTTTATTGCTAAACGCGTTAGCCATAGAAGTAGAAGTAGTCATTGGCGTGACAACTTCATGAAGACACGATGATGGAGATCATGGTGTCATGCCGGTGACAAGATGATCATGGAGCCCCGAAGATGGAGATCAATGGAGCTATATGATATTGGCCATATCATGTCACAAATATATAATTGCATTTGATGTTTATTATGTTTATGCATCTTGTTTACTTAGAACGACGGTAGTAAATAAGATGATCCCTTATAACAATTTCAAGAAGTGTTCTCCCCTAACTGTGCATCGTTGCTACAGTTCGTTGTTTCGAAGCACCACGTGATGATCGGGTGTGATAGATCCTTACGTTCACATGCAACGGGTGTAAGACAGTTTTACACATGCAAAACACTTAGGGTTAACTTGAAGAGCCTAGCATGTACAGACATGGCCTCGGAACATGGAGACCGAAAGGTCGAACACGAGTCGTATGGAAGATACGATCAACATGAAGATGTTCACCGACGATGACTAGTCCGTCTCACGTGATGATCGGACACGGCCTAGTCGACTCGGATCGTGTAACACTTAGATGACTAGAGGGATGTCTAATCTGAGTGGGAGTTCATTGAATAATTTGATTAGATGAACTTAATTATCATGAACTTAGTCTAAAACCTTTGCAAGTATGTCTTGTAGATCAAATGGCCAACGCTCATGTCAAAATGAACTTCAACGCGTTCCTAGAGAAAACCAAGCTGAAAGATGATGGCAGCAACTATACGGACTGGGTCCGGAACCTGAGGATCATCCTCATAGCTGCCAGGAAACAATATGTCCTAGAAGGACCGGTAGGTGACGCTCCCGTCCCAGAGAACCAAGACGTTATGAACGCTTGGTAGTCTCGTGCTGATGATTACTCCCTCGTTCAGTGTGGCATGCTTTACAGCTTAGAACCGGGGCTCCAAAAGCGTTTTGAGCATCACGGAGCATATGAGATGTTCGAAGAGCTGAAACTAGTTTTCCAAGCTCATGCCCGGGTCGAGAGATATGATGTCTCCGACAAGTTCTATAGTTGTAAGATGGAGGAAAACAGTTCTGTCAGTGAGCACATACTCAAGATGTCTGGGTTGCACAACCGTATGACCCAGCTGAACATTAACCTCCCAGATGAGGCGGTCATTGACAGAATCCTCCAGTCGCTCCCACCAAGCTACAAGAGCTTTGTGATGAACTACAGTATGCAGGGGATGGTGAAGACCATTCCTGAAGTATTTTCAATGCTGAAGATAGCAGAGGTTGAGATCAAGAAAGAACATCAAGTGTTGATGGTCAATAAGACCACTAAGTTCAAGAAGGGCAAGGGCAAGAAGAACTTCAAGAAGGACGGCAAGGATGTTGCCGCGCCCGGTAAGCCAGTTACCGGGAAGAAGTCAAAGAATGGACCCAAGCCTAAGACTAAGTGCTTTTATTGCAAGGGGAAGGGTCACTGGAAGCAGAACTGCCCTGAATACTTAGCGGATAAGAAGGCCGGCAACACCAAAGGTATATTTGATATACATGTAATTGATGTGTACCTTACCAGTACTCGTAGTAACTCCTGGGTATTTGATACCGGTGTCGTTGCTCATATTTGTAACTCACAGCAGGAGCTGCGGAATAAATGGAGACTGGCGAAGGACGAGGTGACGATGCGCGTCGGGAATGGTTCCAGGGTCGATGTGATCGTCGTCGGCACGCTACCTCTACATTTACCTATGGGATTAGTTTTGAACCTTAATAATTGTTATTTGGTGCCAAGTTTGAGCATGAACATTGTATCGGGATCTCGTTTGATGCGAGATGGCTACTCATTTAAATCCGAGAATAATGGTTGTTCTATTTATATGAGAGATATGTTTTATGGTCATGCTCCGATGGTCAATGGTTTATTCTTAATGAATCTCGAGCGTAGTATTACACATATTCATAGTGTGAATGCCAAAAGATGTAAAGTTGATAACGATAGTCCCACATACTTGTGGCACTGCCGCCTTGGTCACATTGGTGTCAAGCGCATGAAGAAGCTCCATGCTGATGGACTTTTAGAGTCTCTCGATTATGAATCATTTGACACATGCGAACCATGCCTCATGGGCTAAATGACCAAGACTCCGTTCTCCGGAACAATGGAGCGAGCAACCAACTTGTTGGAAATCATACATACCGATGTGTGCGGTCCAATGAGCGTTGAGGCTCGCGGAGGATATCGTTATGTTCTCACTCTCACTGATGACTTGAGTAGATATGGGTATGTCTACTTGATGAAACACAAGTCTGAGACCTTTGAAAAGTTCAAAGAATTTCAGAATGAGGTAGAGAATCAACGTGACCGAAAGATAAAGTTCCTACGATCAGATCGTGGAGGAGAATACTTAAGTCACGAATTTGGTACACACTTAAGGAAATGTGGAATCATTTCACAACTCACGCCGCCTGGAACACCTCAGCGTAACTGTGTGTCCGAATGTCGTAATCGCACTCTACTAGATATGGTGCGGTCTATGATGTCTCTTACCGATTTACCGCTATCATTTTGGGGATACGCTCTAGAGATAGCTACATTCACTTTAAATAGGGCACCGTCTAAATCCGTTGAGACGACACCGTATGAATTATGGTTTGGGAAGAAACCTAAGCTGTCGTTTCTAAAAGTTTGGGGATGTGATGCTTATGTCAATAAACTTCAACCTGAAAAGCTCGAACCCAAGTCGGAAAAATGCGTCTTCATAGGATACCCTAAGGAAACCGTTGGGTATACCTTCTACTTAAGATCCGAGGGCAAGATCTTTGTTGCCAAGAACGGATGCTTTCTGGAAAAAGAGTTTCTCTCGAAATAAGTAAGTGGGAGGAAAGTAGAACTCGATGAAGTACTACCTCTCGAACGGGAAAGTGGTGCAGCACAGGAAAATGTTCCTGTGATGCCTACACCAACTGAAGAGGAAAATAATGATGATGATCAAGGTACTTCGGATCAAGTTGCTACTGAACTTCGTAGGTCCACAAGGACACGTTCCGCACCAGAGTGGTACGGCAACCCTGTCCTGGAAATCATGTTGTTAGACAACGGTGAACCTTCGAACTATGAAGAAGCGATGGCGGGACCGGATTCCAACAAATGGCTTGAATCCATGAAATCCGAGATAGAATCCATGTATGAAAACAAAGTATGGACTTTGACAGACTTGCCCGATGATCGGCGAGCGATAGAAAACAAATGGATTTTTAAGAAGAAGACGGACGCGGATGGAAATGTTACCATCTATAAAGCTCAACTTGTCGCTAAGGGTTATCGACAAGTTAAAGGGATTGACTACGACGAGACATTCTCTCCCGTAGCGAAGCTGAAGTCCGTCCGAATCATGTTAGCAACTGCCGCATACTATGATTATGAGATATGGCAGATGGACATCAAAACGGCATTCCTTAACGGACATCTTAAGGAAGAGCTATATATGATGCAGCTGGAAGGTTTTGTCGATCCTAAGAACACTAACAAAGTATGCAAGCTCCAGCATCCATTTATGGACTGGTGCAAGCATCTCGGAGTTGGAACATTCGCTTTGATGAGATGATCAAAGCGTTTGGGTTTATGCAGACTTATGGAGAAACCTGCGTTTACAAGAAAGTGAGTGGGAGCTCTGTAGCATTTCTCATATTATATGTGTTGGGGAACGTAGTAATTTCAAAAAATTTCCTATGCACACGCAAGATCATGGTGATGATATAGCAACGAGAGGGGAGAGTGTTCGTCCACGTACCCTCGTAGACCGTAAGCGGAAGCGTTAGCACAACGCGGTTGATGTAGTCGTACGTCTTCACGATCCGACCGATCCAAGCACCGAACGTACGGAGCCTCCGAGTTCAGCACACGTTCAGCTCGATGACGATCTCCGGCCCTCCGATCCAGCAAAGGCTCCGGAGATGAGTTCCGTCAGCACGACGGCGTGGTGACGATGATGATGTTCTACCGGCGCAGGGCTTCGCCTAAACTCCGCGACGATATGACCGAGGTGGAATATGGTGGAAGGGGGCACCGCACACGGCTAAGGAACGATCCGTAGATCAACTTGTGTGTCTATGGGGTGCCCCCCGCCCCCGTATATAAAGGAGCCAGGGGGGAGGAGGCCGCCGGCCTAAGGGGGCGCGCCAAGGGGGGAGTCCTACTCCCACCGGGAGTTGGACTCCCCTTTTCCAAGTTGGAGTAGGAGAGAAGGGGGAAAGAGGAGGAAGAGGGGAAGGAAAGGGGGGGCGCCGCCCCCCTTCCCTTGTCCTATTCGGACTAGGAGGGGGAGGGGCACGCGGCCCCCTCCTGGCTCCTTCCTCTTCTCCCTCTTGGCCCATGTAGGCCCATTAACCCCCCCCCCCCGGGGGGGGGGGGTTCCGGTAACCTCCCGGTACTCCGGTAAAATGCCGATTTCACCCGGAACCATTCCGATGTCCAAACATAGGCTTCCAATATATCAATCTTTATGTCTCGACCATTCCGAGACTCCTCGTCATGTCCGTGATCACATCCGGGACTCCGAACAAACTTCGGTACATCAAAACTTATAAACTCATAATAAAACTGTCATCGAAACGTTAAGCGTGCGGACCCTACGGGTTCGAGAACTATGTAGACATGACCTAAAACCATTCTCGGTCAATAACCAATAGCGGGACCTGGATGCCCATATTGGTTCCTACATATTCTACGAAGATCTTTATCGGTCAAACCGCATAACAACATACGTTGTTCCCTTTGTCATCGGTATGTTACTTGCCCGAGATTTGATCGTCGGTATCCAATACCTAGTTCAATCTCGTTACCGGCAAGTCTCTTTACTCGTTCTGTAATACGTCATCTCATAACTAACTCATTAGTTATAATGCTTGCAAGGCTTAAGTGATGAGTATTACCGAGAGGGCCCAGAGATACCTCTCCGACAATCGGAGTGACAAAACCTAATCTCGAAATACGCCAACTCAACATGTACCTTCGGAGACACCTGTAGTACTCCTTTATAATCACCCAGTTACGTTGTGACGTTTGGTAGTACCCAAAGTGTTCCTCCGGTAAACGGGAGTTGCATAATTCTCATAGTTACAGGAACATGTATAAGTCATGAAGAAAGCAATAGCAGAATACTAAACGATCAAGTGCTAAGCTAACGGGATGGGTCATGTCAATCACATCATTCTCCTAATGATGTGATCTCATTAATCAAATGACAACACATGTCTATGGTTAGGAAACATAACCATCTTTGATTAATGAGCTAGTCAAGTAGAGGCATACTAGTGACTATATGTTTGTCTATGTATTCACACATGTATCATGTTTCCGGTTAATACAATTCTAGCATGAATAATAAACATTTATCATGATATGAGGAAATAAATAATAACTTTATTATTGCCTCTAGGGCATATTTCCTTCAGTCTCCCACTTGCACTAGAGTCAATAATCTAGATTACATAGTAATGATTCTGACACCCATGGAGTCTTGGTGTTGATCATGTTTTGCTCGTGAGAGAGGCTTAGTCAACGGGTCTGCAACATTCAGATCCGTATGTATCTTGCAAATTTCTATGTCTCCCACTTGGACTTGGTCCCGAATGGAATTGAAGCGTCTCTTGATGTGCTTGGTCCTCTTGTGAAATCTGGATTCCTTTGCCAAGGCAATTGCACCAGTATTGTCACAGAAGATCTTCATTGGTCCCGATGCACTAGGTATGACACCTAGATCGGAAATGAACTCCTTCATCCAGACTCCTTCATTCGCTGCTTCAGAAGCAGCTATGTACTCCGCTTCACATGTAGATCCCGCCACGACGCTTTGTTTAGAACTGCACCAACTTACAGCTCCACCGTTTAATATAAACACGTATCCGGTTTGCGATTTAGAATCGTCCGGATCAGTGTCAAAGCTTGCATCGACGTAACCTCTTACGACTAGCTCTTTGTCACCTCCATATACGAGAAACATATCCTTAGTCCTTTTCAGGTATTTCAGGATGTTCTTGACCGCTGTCCAGTGATCCACTCCTGGATTACTTTGGTACCTTCCTGCTAAGCTTATTGCTAAGCATACGTCAGGCCTGGTACACAGCATTGCATACATGATAGAGCCTATGGCTGAAGCATAGGGAACATCTTTCATTTTCTCTCTATCTTCTGCTGTGGTCGGGCATTGAGTTTGACTCAACTTCACACCTTGTAGCACAGGCAAGAACCCTTTCTTTGCCTGATCCATTTTGAACTTCTTCAAAATTTTGTCAAGGTATGTGCTTTGTGAAAGTCCTATTAAGCGTCTTGATCTATCTCTATAGATCTTGATGCCCAATATATAAGCAGCTTCACCAAGGTCTTTCATTGAAAAACTTTTATTCAAGTATCCCTTTATGCTATCCAGAAATTCTATATCATTTCCAATTAATAATATGTCATCTACATATAAAACTAGAAATGCTACAGAGCTCCCACTCACTTTCTTGTAAATACAGGCTTCTCCAAAAGTCTGTATAAAACCATATGCTTTGATCACACTATCAAAGCGTTTATTCCAACTCCGAGATGCTTGCACCAGTCCATAAATGGAACGCTGGAGCTTGCACACTTTGTTAGCACCTTTTGGATCAACAAAACCTTCCGGCTGCATCATATACAACTCTTCTTCTAGAAATCCATTCAAGAATGCAGTCTTGACATCCATTTGCCAAATTTCATAATCATGAAATGCAGCAATAGCTAACATGATTCGGACAGACTTAAGCATCGCTACGGGTGAGAAAGTCTCATCGTAGTCAACCCCTTGAACTTGTCGAAAACCTTTTGCAACAAGTTGAGCTTTATAGACAGTTATATTACCATCAGCGTCAGTCTTCTTCTTAAAGATCCATTTATTCTCAATTGCTTGCCGATCATCGGGCAAGTCAACCAAAGTCCATACTTTGTTTTCATACATGGATCCCATCTCAGATTTCATGGCCTCTAGCCATTTTGCGGAATCTGGGCTCATCATCGCTTCCTCATAGTTCGTAGGTTCATCATGGTCAAGTAACATGACTTCCAGAATAGGATTGCCGTACCACTCTAGTGCGGATCTTACTCTGGTAGACCTACGAGGTTCAGCAGAAACTTGATCTGAAGTTTCATGATCAATATCATTAGCTTCCTTACTAATTGGTGTACTTGTCACAGGAACCGGTTCTTGTGATGAACTACCTTCCAATAAGGGAGTAGATACTATTATCTCATCAAGTTCTACTTTCCTCCCACTCACTTCTTTCGAGAGAAACTCCTTCTCTAGAAAGGATCCGAATTTAGCAACGAAAATCTTGCCCTCGGATATGTGATAGAAGGTGTACCAATAGTCTCCTTTGGGTATCCTATGAAGACACATTTCTCTAATTTGGGTTCGAGCTTATCTGGTTGAAGTTTCTTCACATAAGCATCGCAGCCCCAAACTTTAAGAAATGATAACTTTGGTTTCTTGCTAAACCACAGTTCATAAGGCGTCGTCTCAACGGATTTTGATGGTGCCCTATTTAATGTGAATGCGGCCGTCTCTAAAGCATAACCCCAAAACGATAGCGGTAGATCGGTAAGAGACATCATAGATCGCACCATATCAAGTAAAGTACGATTACGACGTTCAGACACACCATTGCGTTGTGGTGTTCCAGGTGGCGTGAGTTGCGAGACTATCCCGCATTGTTTCAAGTGTAGACCAAACTCGTAACTCAAATATTCTCCTCCACGATCAGATCGTAGAAACTTTATTTTCTTGTTACGATGATTTTCTACTTCACTCTGAAATTCTTTGAACTTTTCAAATGTTTCAGACTTGTGTTTCATTAAGTAGATATACCCATATCTGCTCAAATCATCTGTGAAGGTGAGAAAATAACGATATCTGCCACGCTCCTCAACATTCATTGGACCACATACATCTGTATGTATGATTTCCAACAAATCTGTTGCTCTCTCCATAGTACCGGAGAACGGTGTTTTAGTCATCTTGCCCATAAGGCACGGTTCGCAAGTACCAAGTGATTCATAATCAAGTGATTCCAAAAGCCCATCAGTATGGAGCTTCTTCATGCGCTTTACACCGATATGACCTAAACGACAGTGCCACAAATAAGTTGCACTATCATTATCAACTCTGCATCTTTTGGTTTCAACACTATGAATATGTGTATCACTACTATCGAGATTTAATAAAAATAGACCACTCTTCAAGGGTGCATGACCATAAAAGATATTACTCATATAAATAGAACAACCATTATTCTCTGATTTAAATGAATAACCGTCTCGCATCAAACAAGATCCAGATATAATGTTCATGCTCAACGCAGGCACCAAATAACAATTATTTAGGTCTAAAACTAATCCCGATGGTATATGTAGAGGTAGCGTGCCGACCGCGATCACATCGACTTTGGAACCATTTCCCACGCGCATCGTCACCTCGTCCTTAGCTAATCTTCGCTTAATCCGTAGTCCCTGTTTCGAGTTGCAAATATTAGCAACAGAACCAGTTTCAAATACCCAAGTGCTACTGCGAGCATTAGTAAGGTACACATCAATAACATGTATATCACATATACCTTTGTTCACTTTGCCATCCTTCTTATCCGCCAAATACTTGGGGCAGTTCTGCTTCCAGTGTCCAGTCTGCTTGCAGTAGAAGCACTCAGTTTCAGGCTTAGGTCCAGACTTGGGTTTCTTCTCTTGAGCAGCAACTTGCTTGCTGTTCTTTTTGAAGTTCCCCTTCTTCTTCCCTTTGCCCTTCTTCTTGAAACTAGTGGTCTTGTTGACCATCAACACTTGATGCTCCTTCTTGATTTCTACCTCCGCGGCTTTCAGCATCGCGAAGAGCTCGGGAATAGTCTTATTCATCCCTTGCATATTATAGTTCATCACGAAGCTCTTGTAGCTTGGTGGCAGTGATTGGAGAATTCTGTCAATGACGCTATCATCTGGAAGATTAACTCCCAGTTGAATCAAGTGATTATTATACCCAGACATTTTGAGTATATGCTCACTGACAGAACTGTTCTCCTCCATCTTGCAGCTGTAGAACTTATTGGAGACTTCATATCTCTCAATCCGGGCATTTGCTTGAAATATTAACTTCAACTCCTGGAACATCTCATATGCTCCATGACATTCAAAACATCGTTGAAGACCCGGTTCTAAGCCGTAAAGCATGGCACATGAACTATGAGTAGTCATCAGCTTTGCTCTGCCAGATGTTCTTAACGTCGTCAGTTGCATCAGCAGCAGGCCTGGCACCCAGCGGTGCTTCAAGGACGTAACTTTTCTGTGCAGCAATGAGGATAATCCTCAGGTTACGGACCCAGTCCGTGTAATTGCTACCATCATCTTTCAACTTTGCTTTCTCAAGGAACGCATTAAAATTCAACGGAACAACAGCACGAGCCATCTATCTACAAACAAACATAGACAAGCAAAATACTATCAGGTACTAAGTTCATGATAAATTTAAGTTCAATTAATCATATTACTTAAGAACTCCCACTTAGACAGACATCTCTCTAGTCATCTAAGTGATCACGTGATCCAAATCAACTAAACCATGTCCGATCATCACGTGAGATGGAGTAGTTTCAATGGTGAACATCTCTATGTTGATCATATCTACTATATGATTCACGCTCGACCTTTCGGTCTCCGTGTTCCGAGGCCATATCTGTATATGCTAGGCTCGTCAAGTATAACCTGAGTATTCCGCGTGTGCAACTGTTTTGCACCCGTTGTATTTGAACGTAGAGCCTATCACACCCGATCATCACGTGGTGTCTCAGCACGAAGAACTTTCGCAACGGTGCATACTCAGGGAGAACACTTCTTGATAATTAGTGAGAGATCATCTTAAAATGCTACCGTCAATCAAAGCAAGATAAGATGCATAAAGGATAAACATCACATGCAATCAATATAAGTGATATGATATGGCCATCATCATCTTGTGCTTGTGATCTCCATCTTCGAAGCACCGTCATGATCACCATCGTCACCGGCGCGACACCTTGATCTCCATCGTAGCATCGTTGTCGTTACGCCATCTATTGCTTCTACGACTATCGCTACCGCTTAGTGATAAAGTAAAGCAATTACAGGGCGTTTGCATTTCATACAATAAAGCGACAACCATATGGCTCCTGCCAGTTGCCGATAACTTCGGTTACAAAACATGATCATCTCATACAATAAAATATAGCATCACGTCTTGACCATATCACATCACAACATGCCCTGCAAAAACAAGTTAGACGTCCTCTACTTTGTTGTTGCAAATTTTACGTGGCTGCTACGGGCTTAGCAAGAACCGTTCTTACCTACGCATCAAAAACCACAACGATAGTTCGTCAAGTTGGTGTTGTTTTAACCTTCGCAAGGACCGGGCGTAGCCACACTCGATTCAGCTAAAGTGAGAGAGACAGACACCCGCCAGCCACCTTTAAGCACGAGTGCTCGTAACGGTGAAACCAGTCTCGCGTAAGCGTACGCGTAATGTCGGTCCGGGCCGCTTCATCTCACAATACCGCCGAACCAAAGTATGACATGCTGGTAAGCAGTATGACTTGTATCGCCCACAACTCACTTGTGTTCTACTCGTGCATATAACATCAACGCATAAAACCTAGGCTCGGATGCCACTGTTGGGGAACGTAGTAATTTCAAAAAATTTCCTACGCACACGCAAGATCATGGTGATGATATAGCAACGAGAGGGGAGAGTGTTCGTCCACGTACCCTCGTAGACCGTAAGCGGAAGCGTTAGCACAACGCGGTTGATGTAGTCGTACGTCTTCACGATCCGACCGATCCAAGCACCGAACGTACGGAGCCTCCGAGTTCAGCACACGTTCAGCTCGATGACGATCTCCGGCCCTCCAATCCAGCAAAGGCTCTGGAGATGAGTTCCGTCAGCACGACGGCATGGTGACGATGATGATGTTCTACCGGCGTAGGGCTTCGCCTAAACTCCGCGACGATATGACCGAGGTGGAATATGGTGGAAGGGGGCACCGCACACGGCTAAGGAACGATCCGTAGATCAACTTGTGTGTCTATGGGGTGCCCCCCGCCCCCGTATATAAAGGAGCCAGGGGGAGGAGGCCGCCGGCCTAAGGGGGCGCGCCAAGGGGGGAGTCCTACTCCCACCGGGAGTAGGACTCCCCTTTTCCAAGTTGGAGTAGGAGAGAAGGGGGAAAGAGGAGGAAGAGGGGAAGGAAAGGGGGGGCGCCGCCCCCTTTCCCTTGTCCTATTCGGACTAGGAGGGGGAGGGGCACGCGGCCCCCTCCTGGCTCCTTCCTCTTCTCCCTCTTGGCCCATGTAGGCCCATTAACCCCCCCCCGGGGGGGGGGGTTCCGGTAACCTCCCGGTACTCCGGTAAAATGCCGATTTCACCCGGAACCATTCCGATGTCCAAACATAGGCTTCCAATATATCAATCTTTATGTCTCGACCATTCCAAGACTCCTCGTCATGTCCGTAATCACATCCGGGACTCCGAACAAACTTCGGTACATCAAAACTCATAAACTCATAATAAAACTGTCATCGAAACGTTAAGCGTGCGGACCCTACGGGTTTGAGAACTATGTAGACATGACCTAAAACCATTCTCGGTCAATAACCAATAGCGGGACCTGGATGCCCATATTGGTTCCTACATATTCTACGAAGATCTTTATCGATCAAACCGCATAACAACATACGTTGTTCCCTTTGTCATCGGTATGTTACTTGCCCGAGATTTGATCGTCGGTATCCAATACCTAGTTCAATCTCGTTACCGGCAAGTCTCTTTACTCGTTCTGTAATACGTCATCTCATAACTAACTCATTAGTTATAATGCTTGCAAGGCTTAAGTGATGAGCATTACCGAGAGGGCCCAGAGATACCTCTCCGACAATCGGAGTGACAAAACCTAATCTCGAAATACGCCAACTCAACATGTACCTTCGGAGACACCTGTAGTACTCCTTTATAATCACCCAGTTACGTTGTGATGTTTGGTAGTACCCAAAGTGTTCCTCTGGTAAACGGGAGTTGCATAATTCTCATAGTTACAGGAACATGTATAAGTCATGAAGAAAGCAATAGCAGAATACTAAACGATCAAGTGCTAAGCTAACGGGATGGGTCATGTCAATCACATCATTCTCCTAATGATGTGATCCCATTAATCAAATGACAACACATGTCCATGGTTAGGAAACATAACCATCTTTGATTAATGAGCTAGTCAAGTAGAGGCATACTAGTGACTATATGTTTGTTTATGTATTCACACATGTATCATGTTTCCGGTTAATACAATTCTAGCATGAATAATAAACATTTATCAGGATATGAGGAAATAAATAATAACTTTATTATTGCCTCTAGGGCATATTTCCTTCAATATGTGGATGACATACTCTTGATGGGAAATGATATAGAACTTTTGGACAGCATTAAGGCCTACTTCAATAAATATTTTTCAATGAAGGACCTTGGAGAAGCTGCTTATATATTAGGCATCAAGATCTATAGAGATAGATCGAGACGCCTCATAGGTCTTTCACAAAGCACATACCTTGATAAGATTTTGAAGAAGTTCAAAATGGATCAATCCAAGAAGGGGTTCTTGCCTATGTTGCAAGGTGTGAGATTGAGCTCGGCTCAGTCACCGACCAAGGCAAAAGATAAAGAAGAGATGAGTGTCATCCCCTATGCTTCAGCCTCTATTATGTATGCCATGCTGTGTACTAGACCTGATGTAAACCTTGCCGTAAGTTTGGTAGCAAGGTAACAAAGTAATCCCGGCAAGGAACACTGGACAGCGGTCAAGAATATCCTGAAGTACCTGAAAAGGACAAAGGACATGTTTCTTGTTTATGGAGGTGACGAAGAGCTCGTCGTAAAGGGTTACATCGACGCTAGCTTTGACACAGATCTGGATGACTCTAAGTCACAAACCGGATACGTGTATATGTTGAATGGTGGAGCAGTAAGCTGGTGCAGCTGCAAGCAGAGCGTCGTGGCGGGATCTACATGTGAAGCGGAATACATGGCAGCCTCGGAGGCAGCGCATGAAGCAATTTGGGTGAAGGAGTTCATCACCGACCTAGGAGTCATACCCAATGCGTCGGGGCCGATCAAACTCTTCTGTGACAACACTGGAGCTATTGCCCTTGCCAAGGAGCCCAGGTTTCACAAGAAGACCAAGCACATCAAGCGTCGTTTCAACTCCATCCGTGAAAATGTTCAAGATGGAGACATAGATATTTGCAAAGTACATACGGATCTGAATGTCGTAGATCCGTTGACTAAACCTCTCTCGCGAGCAAAACATGATCAACACCAGAACTCTATGGGTGTTCGATTCATCACAATGTAACTAGATTAGTGACTCTAGTGCAAGTGGGACACTGTTGGAAATATGCCCTAGAGGCAATAATAAAAGTATTATTATATTTCATTGTTCATGATAATTGTCTTTTATTCATGCTATAACTGTATTATCCGGAAATCGTAATACACGTGTGAATACATAGACCACAATATGTCCCTAGTGAGCCTCTAGTTGACTAGCTCGTTGTGATCAACAGATAGTCATGGTTTCCTGGCTATGGACATTGGATGTCGTTGATAACGGGATCACATCATTAGGAGAATGATGTGATGGACAAGACCCAATCCTAAGCATAGCACAAAGATCGTGTAGTTCGTTTGCTAGAGCTTTTCCAATGTCAAGTATCTCTTCCTTAGACCATGAGATCGTGTAACTCCCGGATACCGTAGGAGTGCTTTGGGTGTATCAAACGTCACAACGTAACTGGGTGACTATAAAGGTGCACTACAGGTATCTCCGAAAGTGTCTGTTGGGTTGACACGGATCGAGACTGGGATTTGTCACTCCGTATGACGGAGAGGTATCTCTGGGCCCACTCGGTAATGCATCATCATAATGAGCTCAAGGTGACCAAGTGGTTGGTCACGAGATCATGCATTACGGTATGAGTAAAGTGACTTGCCGGTAACGAGACTGATTAAGGTATTGGGATACCGACGATCGAGTCTCGGGCAAGTAACGTACCGATTGATAAAGGGAATTGTATACGGGGTTGTTTAATCCTCGACATCGTGGTTCATCCGATGAAATCATCGAGGAGCATGTGGGATCCAACATGGGTATCCAGATCCCGCTGTTGGTTATTGACCGAGAGTCGTCTTGGTCATGTCTACGTGTCTCCCGAACCCGTAGGGTCTACACACTTAAGGTTCGGTGACGCTAGGGTTGTATGAATATGAGTATGCAGCATACCGAATGTTGTTCGGAGTCCCCGATGAGATCCCGGACGTCACGAGGAGTTTCGGAATGGTCCGGAGGTAAAGAATTATATATAGGAAGTGGTATTTCGGCCATCGGGAAAGTTTCGGGGTCACCCGGTAATGTACCGGGACCACCGGAAGGGTCCCGGGGGTCCACCGGGTGGGGCCACCCATCCCGGAGGACCCCATGGGCTGAAGTGGGAGGGGAACCAGCCCATAGTGGGCTGGTGCACCCCCCTAGGCCCACCCCCTGCGCCTAGGGTTGAAACCCTAGGGTGGGGGGGGCGCACCACATGCCTTGGGGGGCACTCCACCCCCCTGGCCGCCGCCCCCTTGGGAGATTGAATCTCCCAGGGCCGGCGCCCCCCCTTGGGGGCCTATATAAAGGAGAGCAGGGGGGAGGGCAGCCGCACCCTGTGCATTGGCGCCTCCCTCCCCCTGCTACACCTCGTCCTCCTCCCGCAGCAGCTTGGCGAAGCCCTGCCGGAGTTCTGCTGCATCCACCACCACGACGTCATGCTGTTGGATCATCATCAACCTCTCCTTCCCCCTTGCTGGATCAAGAAGGAGGAGACGTCTCCCGTCCCGTACGTGTGTTGAACGCGGAGGTGCTGTCCGTTCAGCACTTGGTCATCGGTGATCTGAATCACGGCGAGTACGACTCCATCATCACCATCCCCTTGAACGCTTCCGCACTCGATCTACAAGTGGTATGTAGATGCAATCTCTCTCCCATGACTTGTTGCTTAGATGAACTCATAGATGGATCTTGGTGAAACCGTAGGAAAAATTTTAATTTTCTGCAACGTTCCCCAACAAAGACTGCATTCTTGAATGGATTTCTAGAAGATGAGTTGTATATGATGCAGTCGGAAGGTTTTGTTGATCCAAAAGGTGCTAACAAAGTGTGCAAGCTCCAGCGTTCCATTTATGGACTGGTGCAAGCATCTCGGAGTTGGAATAAACGCTTTGATAGTGTGATCAAAGCATATGGTTTTATACAGACTTTTGGAGAAGCCTGTATTTACAAGAAAGTGAGTGGGAGCTCTGTAGCATTTCTAATTTTATATGTAGATGACATATTATTAATTGGAAATGATATAGAATTTCTGGATAGCATAAAGGGATACTTGAATAAAAGTTTTTCAATGAAAGACCTCGGTGAAGCTGCTTACATATTGGGCATCAAGATCTATAGAGATAGATCAAGGCGCTTAATAGGACTTTCACAAAGCACATACCTTGACAAGATTTTGAAAAAGTTCAAAATGGATCAGGCAAAGAAAGGATTCTTGCCTGTACTACAAGGTGTGAAGTTGAGTCAAACTCAATGCCCGACCACAGCAAAAGATGGAGAGAAAATGAAAAATGTTCCCTATGCTTCAGCCATAGGCTCTATCATGTATGCAATGTTGTGTACCAGACCTGACGTATGCTTAGCAATAAGCTTGGCAGGAAGGTACCAAAGTAATCCAGGAGTGGATCACTTGACAGCGGCCAAGAACATCCTGAAATACCTGAAAAGGACTAAGGATATGTTTCTCGTATATGGAGGTGACAAAGAGCTAGTCGTAAATGGTTACGTCGATGCACGCTTTGACACTGATCCGGACGATTCTAAATCGCAAACCGGATACGTATTTTTATTAAACGGTGGAGCTGTAAGTTGGTGTAGTTCTAAACAAAGCGTCGTGGCGGGATCTACATGTGAAGCGGAGTACATAGCTTCTTCGGAAGCAGCAAATGAAGGAGTCTGGATGAAGAAGTTTATTTCCGATCTAGGTGTCATACCTAGTGCATCGGGACCAATGAAGATCTTCTGTGACAATACTGGTGCAATTGCCTTGGCAAAGGAATCCAGATTTCACAAGAGGACCAAGCACATCAAGAGACGCTTCAACTCCATTCGGGACCAAGTCCAAGTGGGAGACATAGAGATTTGCAAGATACATACGGATCTGAATGTTGCAGACCCGTTGACTAAGCCTATCTCACGAGCAAAACATGATCAACACCAAGACTCCATGGGTGTTAGAATCATTACTATGTAATCTAGATTATTGACTCTAGTGCAAGTGGGAGACTGAAGGAAATATGCCCTAGAGGCAATAATAAAGTTATTACTTATTTCCTCATATCATGATAAATGTTTATTATTCATGCTAGAATTGTATTAACCGGAAACATGATACATGTGTGAATACATAGACAAACATATAGTCACTAGTATGCCTCTACTTGACTAGCTCATTAATCAAAGATGGTTACGTTTCCTAACCATGGACATGTGTTGTCATTTGATTAATGGGATCACATCATTAGGAGAATGATGTGATTGACATGACCCATCCCGTTAGCTTAGCACTTGATCGTTTAGTATTCTGCTATTGCTTTCTTCATGACTTATACATGTTCCTGTAACTATAAGAATTATGCAACTCCCGTTTACCAGAGGAACACTTTGGGTACTACCAAACGTCACAACGTAACTGGGTGATTATAAAGGAGTACTACAGGTGTCTCCGAAGGTACATGTTGAGTTGGCGTATTTCGAGATTAGGTTTTGTCACTCCGATTGTCGGAGAGGTATCTCTGGGCCCTCTCGGTAATGCTCATCACTTAAGCCTTGCAAGCATTATAACTAATGAGTTAGTTATGAGACTCCCCCTCCTTGGAGCGCCCCAAGGGCCGGCCGACCTCCCCCCTTGCTCCTTTATATACGGGGGCAGGGGGCACCCCATAGACACACAAGTTGATCTACGGATCGTTCCTTAGCCGTGTGCGGTGCCCCCCCTCCACCATATTCCACCTCGGTCATATCGTCGCAGAGTTTAGGCGAAGCCCTGCGTCGATAGAACATCATCATCGTCACCACGCCGTTGTGCTGACGGAACTCATCTCCGGAGCTTCGCTGGATCGGAGGCCGGAGATCGTCATCGAGCTGAACGTGTGCTGAACTCGGAGGCCCCGTACGTTCGGTGCTTGGATCGGTCGGATCGTGAAGACGTAAGACTACATCAACCGCGTTGTGCTAACGCTTCCGCTTACGGTCTACGAGGGTACATGGACGAATACTCTCCCCTCTCGTTGCTATACCATCACCATGATCTTGCGTGTGCGTAGGAATTTTTTTGAAATTACTACGTTCCCCAACAGATCTCCGCGCCACCTTTTTCGCCACGTATCGCGCGCGCGACTGTTGCGGGATTTGACAAGATTGTCTGGGCCTACAGGTCAGTAACTCGGAAGTAACTACAAGATCGTCTGTTTTTGCTCTATGTGATCTTTTCCCTTTTGAGACCTGAAGACTTTGTTGAATCTTTTGCTTATCAATAATATGGCGAATGCATCGTTCTGATGCAGAGGCCGGGGGATAACCTCCTTTTCGGAAAAAAATCAGCTCACACATGGAGGCTTGATACATCTCTGTCGTATCTATAATTTTTGATTGTTCCATGCCAATATTATACAACTTTCAAACACTTTTGGCAACTTTTTATATTATTTTTAGGACTAACATACTGATCCAGTGCCCAGTGCCAGTTCCTGTTTGTTGCATGTTTTATGTTTCGCAGAAACCCCATATCAAACGGAATCCAAACGGGATAAAAACGGACGGAGAATATTTTTGGAATATTTGGAGAATATGGAAAGAAGAATCAACGCGAGACGGTGTCCGAGGTGGCCACGAGGCAGGGGGCGCGCCCCACCCCCTGGGCGCGCCCCTGACCCTCGTGGGGCCCCCGTAAGGCAGTTGCTGCTCTACTTTGGCCGCAAGAAAGCTAATTTTCAGAGAAAAATCTGGGCGAAGGTTTCAATCCAATCGGAGTTACGGAAATCCATATATATACAAAACGGTGAAAGGGCAACAGGGAGAATGCAGAAACAGAGAGAGACAGAGAGACAGATCCAATCTCGGAGGGGCTCTCGCCCCTCCCATGCCATGGAGGCCAAGGACTAGACGGGAAGCCCTTCTCCCACCTAGGGAGGAGGTCAAGGAAGAAGAAGAAGGGGCCCCTCTCCCCCTCTCTTCCGGTGGCGCCGGAACGCTGCCGTGGCCACCATCATCATCATCACCGCGATCTTCACCAACACTTCCGCCATCTTCACCAACATCTCCATCACCTCCCCCCCTCTATCTACAACGGTCCACTCTCCCGCAACCCGTTGTACCCTCTACTTGAACATGGTGCTTTATGCTTCATATTATTATCCAATGATCTGTTGCCATCCTATGATGTCTGAGTAGATTTTCGTTGTCCTATCGGTGGTTGATGAATTGCTATGATTGATTTAATTTGCTTGTGGTTATGTTGTTGTCCTTTGGTGCCCATCATATGAGCGTGCGCGTGGATCACACATAGGGTTAGTTGTATGTTGATAGGACTATGTATTGGAGGGCAAGAGTGACAGAAGCTTCTACCTAGCATAGAAATTGATGCATACGGGATTGAAGGGGGACCAATATATTTTAATGCTATGGTTGGGTTTTACCTTAATGAATGTTAGTAGTTGCGGATGCTTGCTAATAGTTCCAATCATAAGTGCATAGAATTCCAAGTCAGGGATGACATGCTAGCAGTGGCCTCTCCCACATAAAACTTGCTATCGGTCTAGTAAAGTAGTCAATTGCTTAGGGACAATTTCGCAACTCCTACCACCACTTTTACACACTCGCTATATTTACTTTTGTTGTGTCTTTATCTAAACAGCCCCTACTTTTTATTTACGTGCTCTTTATTATCTTGCAAACCTATCCAACAACACCTACAAAGTACTTCTAGTTTCATACTTGTTCTAGGTAAAACGAACGTTAAACGTGCGTAGAGTTGTATCGGTGATCGATAGAACTTGAGGGAATATTTGTTCTACCTTTAGCTCCTCGTTGGGTTCGACACTCTTACTTATCGAAAGAGGCTACAATTGATCCCCTGTACTTGTGGGTTATCAAGGCTCCATTCGGGGTCCAGTTAAATAATGTCGCAAGTAATTTCTTCCTCACTGGGAAAGGTCTTAGATAGGGTGACCCCATTTCCCCACTCCTCTTTAACCTAGTGGTAGATGTTCTTACAAAAATGCTGGCCAAAGCTGCAACTCATGATTTGATTGCTGGACTTTGCCCTAAGGTTTGCCCAGGTGGTATCATCTGTCTATAGTATGCATATCGTACCCTTTTATTTCTGGACAACAACACCTCTCATGCCAGGAACCTCAAAACTATGCTGATCTACTTTGAACAGGTGTCTGGCATGAGGATTAATTATGCTAAGAGTGAGCTCATCCCTATTAACATTGAGGAAGCTGCCTTCCAAGGCTTTCTCTTAACATATAACCTCTTATAGACAAAATCTTGAAAATAACTGCAACCTTTTACTCCTTTAACATTTAGGGGATCGGTTAGAAATGCCCTAAGCGGGTAGGGAGACTCCATCCAGGTTACCATTATCCACAGCATGAAGGACAGTTACGAGGTAGGATTGCTGCAACTGTTCTTTCGATGCCCACCTACCCGGCAGTTTCAGAGCTTATTTTCCTCTGTTTCTGATGGTGGTCACCACGTTGTGCACAGGTGGTGCTCTTGTGACCTGGTTGCCGGCGAATACTGTAGAAGCGTCTAATGCTGGCTATTCCGGCATTCCCCACCAACAGCTGCTCTTGGTGCACCATTACAATTCTTGCTCTTCGCCCCATGATCACCATATCATATGGAGGTTTATCTCTGCTGCTTGTGAGATTTTTTTGGAAATGGAGGCGAGCCCCCGGCCTCTGCATCATGAAGATGCATACAGAAATGCTGCTTGTGAGATGACTGCATTCAGTTGATGGTTTGGAGCCGAAGGCCCTATCAAATTGCCAACTCTAATGATCACCTGCTATTTTCCTGTCCTACTGCTTCACTACTATGGAGTTTGGTTAGATGTGTTTGTGGATTTAAAACTGTTCCACTAAATGTGAAAGATTGTTGTGGGGATTGGATTAGAAAACTTGATAAAGAGGATAAGAAAATGGTTATGGTTGGGGTTTCAGCCCTATTTTGGGCAATCTGGAAAAGCAGAAATGCGATTATATTTGAAAAGAAAAGGATAAATGATCATTTCTATATTATCAAATTGATGTGCAGGTGGTTAACTGACTGGTCCATTCTGCAGATAAAGGAGCCGTCAAAAAAAATGCTGGAGCTGGGAGCAAGAGTGCTAAAACGGGCAGCAAGTGAGGTGTTCACAGCCAAGCAGGGGTGGAAGATCAATGTTGCGAGGCTGGAATGAAGAAAACTCTTGCTGTGGCGACCCTGGTGTTGCTGTTCTTCTAGTTGCTGTTGGGCTTCCTTCAGTTTCCTGGTTTCTTTTGATGTAATAATCGATTTAGGATGTGGATTGTGTCGTCGGATGTGAATTGTTGGGTTCTAGCGCGGGTGTTTGGCCTTTGTTGGCCTTTTGGGATGTTGCGATTTCAATCTCGTAGCTGTTAGTCCTTCGTGTTAGGCTGGAGTTGTGCTGAACTTCTTGTGAATTGTGGTGGTCTTCAGTAATGAAAATCGGAAGGGGTAAGCCCTTCTTTGATCAAAAAAAAAACTCTACTGATCCCTTCATCGTCGCTTCCATAATCCCTTCATCCCTGCATTGCTGCCTTGAAGAGTCCATGGCCACCTCATAGGCTCTTGTGTTTGCATCACAAAGTCTAACAAACTCCATATATAGCATGTGTATACAGGACAGGTTCGATTGCCGAAAAGTGATGGAGTTAGCTGAAATCTGGTCTTGCTGACTGCTGAAAGTGGCCAACTGTCAAGTGATCCGGAAGCACATCCCTTCCGTCATTTTGTTTTCTTATTTACCTTGATAGAATGACAGTAGAGCAGACCCGTTTGCTCAAAATTGCCAATCACACATAATCTCCTTACCATTATCACCAACTCCCACGGCATACACAACCCTGCACCATTTGTCATGCTTCACTGGATGGTAACGATGTACTAGGTACTTTGCACCTTTATCCACCTCCTCCACCTTGTACTGACCAGCCTTGTAAAGAACCTCCCCGGATTTCTCGAACATAGCCCTTGTGTACATGTTGCCAGCATGTAATCCCAAGGTCGTGTTCATCCTCATCACTGGAGCAGCCTGCCCTGAATGCAATGCAAGGGTACAATTTTCAGGAATCACGGGCACAAACTGAAGTAGAGCAACATCACCTGTAAAGAAACTCAATGAGAATGGAAACTCAACAACACAAACCCTGGAAGAAGTGCACATGTTTGCGTCATGATCATATCAGCCGGGCGTCCATAGCTGACATACGCGAGGAACATAATTTCTTTCTAATTCTAATATAATCCGGGACTAGTACGTGTTTAAATGTCTTGTTCCTAGCGTTACTGACACAATAAACATGGCTACAGGAACAGTAGGTTCAGTTTACCTCTTCATCTACTACCACTATAAAAGCAAGAGAGGGGTAGATCCAAACAATTACATCCGTCCATCTACAATATCTGATGGCCTATAATCGTTTCGTGTTTAACACAACAAGCCACGCATCAAGTCACTAATCCTCGAATCTTAACCCTGCGCACCCGTTCGAACAAAAACCCCCGCTGCGCACGCACGCACGCCCCGCACCACGATTCCCACGCCCTGCACCTCCTCCCAACGACCAGAGCACGGCCGGGCATCCGCCGCCGCTCCACGGCCGAGCCTCCATCCTCCGCCGCCGCCGCCACCGTGTGGGACTTGCCCACGCGAGGCGGCCGCCGGCGAACGTGGCTGCACCCGAGACCGTGGCGCGCTGACAAATGTGGGAACACCGGTCTCTTCCCTGCCGTCGGTGACCTCTCTGCTGCCACGTCCGCCCTCGTCCGGCCATATCTCCTACGGAACAGGCTGCTCCATCCATCGGTACCAGCCACCATGGCGTCTCTTTCCCTCTCAATCCATTCTTCTATTTGTTTTTCAACGGGAGAAAAATGCATCGCACTCTGCAGTCCCTCCTCCGGCCGCCCCCGCTCCTTCGGCAGAGCCTGTGCGCGACCGCCGTCGTTCCTCCGGCAGAGGCAACGCCGCGCCCAGCCGCCCCCGCTCCCCCGGCAGCGTGCCTCACAACAGCTCCTACGCGCTCCTCCGCCGCCGGACGCCGGCTCCCGCGCCCAGGCGCCGCCCGCTCACGTCCGGTCCACACCTTTCAGCTCACGCCGCCGCCGACCCTCCATACCTGCCCGTCGAGCTCTCGGCAAGTGGAGTTCTTCCGGTAAATCATGATCGTTGTGATCAAGTTTTTATCTTCAGTTATATGCTTGTACTGAATTCTTCACTTCCCCTATGGTTTTAGAGGAGTGTTCTCCGTTTAATGACCTGCCTGATAATGGGAATGCAGCCCCATGTGAAAATCTGCGAAAATAACTGAAGAATGACATCCCGAATGTCAGATGATAACATAATGGAACAGGAGTTTTGCTGAAATATTGGTGCCTGTTTTTCAGGAGGATCTCGTAATGCCATAATCCATAGTTTTTCAGTAAGGTGAGTGGTTTCTGGAAGTACAGGCGTCGCATGTCCATGTACTCCTACCATTCACATTATCAAGTGCATTGATGACAGCATCAAGGCCCTCGCCGCCTGCCCGCCTCATCTCGACAGATTTAGAGGCGCGCGGGAGCTGCCACAGCCGCCATCGGGAATGTGGGCGCATGCGAGGCGGCCACCGGTGAACAAGGTCGTGCGTGAGCGCGCAGCGCGGCGACTCAGAGCTCTCTGACACTAGCATACTGCCGGTCAGTGCTCTCCTGCCCAAGTCTTATTACTGAATTTCAAAATGCTTGCACAATTTCTATATCAATGAACACGAACAAGCAGTGAATGGATTTCCCCCCTATCATCTTTTCCTGAATACAATTTCTATATCAATGAAAGGACAGCCATTTTCTTTCTATTTTTGGTTCTTGTGGCACATGTTGTCCATATTCTACGAAGATTTGATATAATGTGCTCCTATGCATCACTCCAGATAATTTGGCACTTCAGATTTTGTTGGTTCATTTGCAAACACATTTCTGGGGACACATGATCTGTTTGGTCACATGCATGCTTCTCATATTAGTACAAATGAAAATGTTTAAGGAAATCTGGAGGTGAGCATCATAACATATTTCTTGATGATTCCGATGTTTGACAATTTGTATGAACAAATTGGAGTGATACATGCACATTGTTGGAATTCTGTTGCTATGCTACGAACCTGTCAATTTATCCACGAATTGTAATGTTCATGTTGCCCCAGAATCTTGGATAAATTAATTTGTTTTCTGGTCGAGTTATGATTTTCAGTGCAGAAATAAATTAGAAATGGTTAGTCTGAGGATAAATTAATTTTGGACCTCAGGTTCTTGTCTTACTGAAATACATTTGAGATTTTTAGTCAATTTTGGGATAGGAAGTGATTTTCTTTAGTCATGCAAAATTTGGTGCAGAGTCCCAATGAAATGCTGCCAGGAATCAAGCGTTAGTTGGTGAAACAACATCTTCAAGGTCTAGGGTAAAGTGGGAGAGATGCTACACTTCCGCGCAGATTCTATGGAATTAAGTTACACACTGATGCGTTGAATCTCGATTGGAAATCTCGAGAGGGTGTGACCCAGGCCCTAAAAATCAGGGGGGAATGGTTAGTGCAGGGAAGAGTCCGTAAGTGGGCTCCCGTAGGTCTTGCCCGTAAGTATAGGATTTTCGGGTGGCCACTAACCTGTCTCCCTAACAATTTACTCTCTTCCTCTGTAGAATCTGGTGGATGACAACAAATTCAGGCTATGGACAGATGATTTCAAAGATTACCAAATTATTTATTTGGAATGAGATTACCCACATAATAATTCAGAAGAGTAGTACTTTATCTTACTACCATGAGAAGTTCATCACATGGTTGGTAAGTTGGCATTGACTCTTTTTCTTTGAATCTCCTTTCTTCCTTGATTCGTAAGCCTCAGAGTATCAAACTTTGAGTATTGTCCAATAACAGCAGATGAGACTGAACACCCTGATGCGTTGTTGGAGGAGGTGGTGATCCGGTCATGTTATGCCCATTAGGAAATATAAGGAGCTGAACTGGTCTTTTTGGTGCGTGGCTGGTCGTGATGTTTCTACGAATGCCTCTGTGGGCAATACACAGGTGAATGATTTCAGCGGTATTTCTTCCATGAAGTGTGGGGTTCACTCTAGCTATTGGAAATATTCGACACCTAAAAGTAGGTTTGCTTTCTTCTATACATGTATGTAGTGTGCATGATTTGTAGTAAAATGCAATGAAAGTTGGTGATAACTCAAGAAACACCAACAGGTAGTACATGGATTTTGTCTGGTGTGAGAACAAGTCATACATTTAATACCATTTCTGTAGGAACGAAAACACCACCATTTCTATTTTTCTGTTTTTTACAGCAAATAATATTACATTTCTGGATAATCAATGTAGGAAAATCTGATTGTTACTTTGGCTCCTTTATACTTTTGCTTAGATTTTTAGTAGTTTAGAAAGCAAGTCTCACATTTTTCACACAGGTTTTCACTCCATACTTGGGTATGTTCTGCTTATGGGTAATGGAGGGATTCACAGACTTGATGAAATTCCTACCACTGTTTGCTTGATTAGTACTCCCTCTGTAAAAAAAAATAAGAGTGTTTAGATTTTTAGTGATCTAGACACTCTTATATTTCTTTATGGAGGGAGTATATTCTTAGTACAAAACAGAAGAATGCTATTTTATGGTCACCTACAATAAAAATTCTTTCTTTTACCTACATTATCATTTCTTATTCTTCTCTCTTTAACACGAATATGCAAAGATAGAAGATAAACTCATGATCTACTGTACTGACTGCAGATCATCCTTTTTCAATCAACAGGCTGGTACGAGATGTTAAAATGGGTTCCTATTTGTCTACCATCATTCTTCTATTTCAAAAGTGTTAATTCCATCGATTTCTTGCTTATATGTATACTGACTGCAGATTGGCTGAAATTTCAGTTTGCAAAACCCATGATCCAATCCATGCTTTGTCTTATGCTACTGCTGGCCTTGTCCTTCCAAATAGATAAATGCATGATGGACCTGTGGTAGCTCCTGCAGATGCTTACATGTTGTCAACATTAGATGATGATTTGGTTAGTGACTATTTAAAAAAATCTCAATCTAACATGTACACTATATTTGCATGTTAGTTTTGTTTTTGAATTGGCTCATGGGTGTATTTCATATGTGTGTTGGCCGCGTGAAGTTGCAAGTTTCTTTTTCTTACATAAGGGGATATTGATCGCTCTCACTGTAGCCTTTGCAAAATTTTCTTCTCTGGGACTAAGCAAAGATTCAAGCTATGCCAGTCATGGTGTTCTTTTAGTTGGTTAGATTATTTATTTAAAGGTATGTAAATTTTGGATCTATAGTGATTTTCTCTATTGAAGAAGACATGGAAATTCATAGTTTATCAGTTTACATTCTTTGTAATTTATCAATTTAAGTGAAATACTTGATGTAATTATAGACATGCGTGAATTTCTTGTGCTTTCGACATATTCATTTTGATTATTATTAGTTGAAACCTTAACTTTGAAATGTTGCCTAGAGCTTCAACATTCTCTCGGGAGAGACACGTGGCCCTGTTAAACTTTCAATCTGAAAGAACTGTAGTATGTTGTCAAAGCTTATTTTATCAAACCAAGTGTTAGAGATATATTTGATAGTTAGGGATTGTCCGGGATTAGATAAGAATTTTTTCCATCGCATCTCTTGTAGGCGTTTTGTCCTTTAAGTCTTGTACTCAATATGTACTCGCCCTTGAGGCTCAATAATATCATCCACTGCATTATGCCAATCATCTCCCCTCTATTCCTCTTACACTAAGGGTATTTAATTCGTGTGAATCATCTCTTTGCAAGATGAATGATTTAGCTTCCTCTCTATCTTTATGTTTCACTCCAAATCAAAGCTGTGAAAAGGCTCCAGCAAAATGCACTGTAATTGTCACTTTTAACAAATCAAAAGAGCTCAGTGCATACAAATTCAGGAGACCCCCCAAGGCCCCAGTTCAGGCGCTTGCACTAGCTCTGAAGAGCTAGGAAAATTCAATGTAGCTATAACGTGTTGAGAGATTGACCCATGAATGTTACTTCCTCCGTTCCTAAATATAAGTCTTTTTACAAATGGACTACCACATACGGATGTATATAGACATATTTTAGAGTGCAGGTTCACTCATTTTACTCTGTATGTAGTCATTTATTGAAATATCTAGAAAAAACTATATTTAGGAACGAATGGAGTATGAAACAAGCATGTAGGGTGCAGTGGATTCTTCTGCGAGTGAGTGGACACCATCACGTGGGCAGAGCCGCGGCCGTCGCATCGGGGCAGCGGCGCTCTTAGCTCGCATCAGCTTCGGCAACCGGCTCGCCCAACTCCTCTGGGGCATCTTTCCATGACATTAGAAGGTAGGCTAGCTGCCGACACACCTCCATGTGACACTGGCGCTCCCTTCGACTGCTTCGACTCCCTTCGGCGGTGGCGGGGCAACTTCTACAAAGTAGAAACATATGGGCAAATAATTTACTTATAATTATTGAGAGAGGTTATCTACAAAACATGCTTAAGTGGATGGTTAGGATGCCGACATCCACATGTGATATGCCACCATCATTGCCGATCCAATGCTCTACATAGAAGTTTTCATATTTCACTGATCATGGATTTTCACCAGATACGTCGCCCAAGAAAAAATGTATAGGTATATGATTGATGATTATAATGTTTCCTTCCACTTGAATGAGGTAGCTATGTTGTTTTGATGTAAAAAAAAGATAGCTATGTTGTTTCACAAACAATTTGAAATTTAGAAGTTTTAATATCTTTGACTAAGTATATATATTAATTAGGACGTGCATTGCACGTGCAAGCTTACTAGTCCACCACAAAGCAAAGACGACAGCAGCTTATGTACAAAATCTGAAAATTAACAGTATAATACGGAGTAACTTGTTTTCATGAAACAAATACTATAAGCTACAACCTGCTTTCGGTTCAGGTGTTAAAATCAGACAGTTGTCTGTATCATCTCTGTACGATGAGCACTACTAACTACGCTGAAACAAAAAAAGTAGCCATGCTGGCACAATGCAAATACCTACATGATGTACTGTAGAATTTTGTCGTAGGCATCTGGTATCTGGGCGCATTAACATCGCCATGTTCAGAACTCGATCTCAGTCAAAGCACAAACCCATTTTCTGCTGATGGACTGAAACTTCAAGCAGAATAAGTAAACTCAAGTGCTCAACCACCAAATCTGCATGCATTGACACCTGAATACCTGATGATTGATTTACCTAAGATAATAAACTCGTATCTCTGCTGGCAACGTAGAAGTAAAGGCGAGAAGAAGGGCGCAACCATCACAGGCTGATGTCACTGCATCAAACAGTTTCTGAATTTCATAACCATGATGCCAATGCAAACAGGTTCCTCACCCGGTTAGGTTAGGCAGCAGAAACACAACAACTGTTGGGTATTCCGACACTCTGAAGAAGTGAACTGTGGAGCGACCACCAGGAGTCCGGCCCTGGTCTTATATCAACAAAACCAATAGTTTCCATATGAAGGTTCAGTGTAGTTTTTTGACTTATGAAAAATCCAGACAAGTCCTAACTGAGGCTTCAGTACACTTATATATGTAATCCTACTGCAGTTTCAGACAAGTCCTAAGTGAGGCTTCAGTAAACTTCATAGCAAACTGTTTTTCAGACCAACAGTTTCAGACTACAACAGCTTCAGCAACCTGTTTTTCAGAATAACTGTTTAAGGCGTTTGTTTTCCAAGCACGACCAGATTAGATCATAACATCCAGACATTAAGTTCATATTACTGCAAAAATGAGTTCCTTGCCGAAGGAGAAGCGTAGGATGGTGGAGCAAAGGCAGTTTGAAAAATAAGAAAGGCGTTCATACACGAGCGCCCAAAATTAGAGGAAGCAAAGGCAGTTCGAAATATGGTTGTGCTCTCATCCTAACATCGTTTAAGCCAGTATAGAAGCATAGTAGCTGCTAGTGTAAACAGATTACAATGTGACATCACACATGAAAGAAACAACCACTGCAAAACATACCAAAAAAGAGTCAAATACTACCAACATTCAAGCACAACGAAACAGAAAATATAGCTTTTGAAATATTATAGGCCCTGCCTTCTAAAGCCAGTACAGAAGCAAGCTGATGGTGTAGACAGCTCACACCTTACACCATGCATTCAACAGAAAAGATACTAAATAACATTCAAGCACAACGGAACAGAGATTCATAAGGGGAGGATTACTTTGGATTACAAAAAAGGCATTCCTGAATGCCGAGTTTGCATGCAGCATCAAAGCACTTGAAGGGATTGGCCATTGACAAGTCATGTGTATGACTGTTACCTAGGCCATTATGCCTACAATAACGACTTGTGAATTCGAATCGAGCGCCTCGAGAAGCTCTGCTGTCCACTTGTAACCACATGTGTTGATTAGACTTCCATTCGCGGTCGCGGCTGTGAATGGATCCAAATTTCATTTCTTCTAGCACCTTGGCATTCAAAACGAAAAATTTAGCAAATTCAACATTCGGCATGTCCCCAGAGTAGCCCTCCAACACCACTCTTTTGAGATAGCTCTCGAGGCATTCAATTGGATCCAGTGGGTCATATTTTTGCACACTTTTCATCTTCATCCGTGACCATGCGTCAAACTGTAGATGGAGAAAACAAACAATGTAAAGGCAGTTGGTTAATGTATTAGAGCACAAGTCAGTCATGCTTATGTCGATACACAGGAAAATAAGAATACTACTCACAATGACATAGAGCCTCTCCAAGCAGGGGAAGCAGTTGAGCAGGCCAATTAGTGCATCAAGATTAGGGTCATCAAATTCAATAGCTAAAACCTTCACGGTGGGCATTGTGGTTGTCACGCTGATGGGAATCATTTTCTGATGAAAATGAGAAACCGAAATAAGAAAATAAAATACTTGCATACTACATGTGAATTCTGATTGCTTGGTAGTAGAGGGCTGTTGTTACCTGAGAAACCGTGGTTCCAATGAAGAGTTTGAATATTTGGCTCGACAACACATCTAATACTTGGAGCTTAGGTGCTTGGATTACCCGTACAGTCTCCGGACCAGAACCTGGATAGAGGGGCAGCAACCTCTCAAGGCAAGGAGCGTCCTCGATGACAAGCTCTTGTAAAAGGTCAGCAAAGTCCCAATCACATTCCCACCCCCACACCCTCCGCCTTATTGCAGAGAAGCCGATGCTCCTAAGAGTCGCGGAGCTGATGCAGAGACGAGCAGCGCCAAGAATGCCTTCCAGAAAAAGGCTTTCCAATGAATGGCAGCCAGAGAGCATGTTGTGCAGAGAGTCCCCCGAGATGGTGACCTCACATATGGTGAGCTGCTTGAGGTGTGGGAAATTCAGAGAATGCGCGGGCAAGGCCGAGATGGCGACCTTATACAAGCTGAGCTTGTTGAGGCATGGAAAATTCAGAGACTGCCCAGACAGGTCCGGGAAATGGCAGCGGCGGAATGTGGCGACGCGGAGTGTGGGCGCGAAGCGGAGCGCGGGCGGCGGCAGCAGACCGTGTTTGTCATCATCGGCGCTGTACCCTAAGTAGAGGATCTGGAGACCGGTGAGGGCCTGGGAACGAAGCCAGCCGTCGAGCTTGTGGTGGTCGCGTTGGCGGATGTCGGGGAGCTCCAAGAGGAGGGCTGGGCCAGGGTGCTCGGCGAGGACCTTGGAGATGAGGGCGACGCGCCTGCGCTCCTTCCAGGAGAGGGAGAAGTCGGCGACGAGGTTGAGGGGCGCGGAGCGCCACAGGGGTCGCCACCGGCGGGCGACGGCCTGCGTGCGGGCTCCTTCCTTGGTGGGAAGGAGAGAGATGATGGTGCAGAGGACGGCGTCGGGGAGGGCGTTGATGAGATCGAGACCGCCCGCCAGTGGTGATTCTTGGTCGTGCACTCGCTCAAACTTGCGCTTCTTCCTGTAGCGCCACGGCGGCGGCGGCGCATCCATGGATGCAGGGGAAAAAAATTGTATGAGACCAGGTCTCACGGATTAGCAGGTGAGACCCATTTTGATGGATGACATGTGGCATCCACAAATCACAAAGCACCCACCCCACCCTCCACCTAAAATTAAGGGGGAAGAGATTAGATGCTTTGTGATTTGTGAATGCCACATGTCATTCATCAGGGCGGGTCTCTCCTGATTTATATGTGATGGTGGTGGAGAATGGGAAACGACGATTTCGGCTTGTGATTTTTCACTTTCCCATTTTCTTTTACCACTCCCGATCGAAGGGGCAATGGACCGGCGGTGAAAACTTGTGACGTCGCAATCTAGCTGGGAAGCCGTTGGATAAGTCAATGAGCGATCCAACGGGCCGTAATTTGCGCGAGGAAGCACGCGATCCGTGTGCTCGTGGTGAAATCTATTTCAACGTGACAAGGAGATTCAAATGAACTTCGCGTGCTCTACAATACAAATAAGACGAGTACATTGTACAATGAACGGGCTGTCTACCAACGTGGTTATGATAATGTATTTAAAAAAACGTGGTTATGATAATTTCCCGTTTGACACCGTTTTCAAATATATCATGCGCGTTTTCCTCTCGTCCCTTGGCGACCGGTAACCATAACCGCCAATAACGAAGGCTAGCCTTTCAACGATGGCTCCCCTCTGCCGACAACCTCTCAATCGTCAGTGGTGACAAGGATCGTCAGTTCCCGCGTGTGCGGTTCATGTAGCTTTATGTTTTTAGGGCCCTGATAGTTTAGGTTTTGGGTTGTTCGACGGCAGCGGTGAATAAAGAAGCTCCAGATCCTCTCCCGACAAGGCTATCGGCCCTATGGTCGGTGGTGGATTTAAAAACTAGTCTGTTCACGCGGGGGATTTTGTGGCTGCACTAGCATCCTTGCAGTGGACTTGTGTCCTAGAGCTTCGCCGTTGCGATAGCGTCTGCTCTAGCGATGGCACAGAGCTTGGGAGATAGTCCAGGAGCGGATGCAAATAGTGGTCTGCATCCACGACATCTGGAAGACGGATCGTGTGCTGGGTTCATGTTGGTGGTTGTCAGTTATGGTTTCCTCCTCCAACATCTTAGTCGTGCGGGGTGCCAAATTTGGACTTTGATGGCTTGTGTAAGGTGTTGCCCTGACCTGGTTCAATCAACAAAAATGGCTTCACCTTTCATAAGCCACCTTGGAGGTTCATAAAGCTGCATTTCGGCGATGGAGCCGCAACGGGCTTGGGGTGAGGAGGTGATCTGTCATTTTTTTTCATTGGTGGCTGTTATGGTAATGCCGAAGGCAGGTGAAGGGCATTGGTGTCAAGCTTACGGGATCTTTCTGTCTTGATTGTAATTTTTCTTCTTGGCTGGTGTCCTTTTGTGCAAAGTCTAGCATTCTACTGTCTTTTTGGTTTGGTCGGATCGGTGTCAATGTGGCTTGTACTATGGTCTGTATTATATGAATAATTTTGACATCCAACAATAATGGGTTGTTTAATACGTGACACTTCCAAAGACTAACCTGCGACGCCGGCGCCACAACCTGGTACTCCTTTTGGTGTTTTGGTCCGGCCATTGAAGGGGTGGGCGTGGTATCATTGAGGTCGAACGCGGGCTCGAGGAAGATGGCAGCAGTGGTGTCACAAACCTTGTTGACGGTGCTAGTGGTGGTGATCTGGTGCGAGGATTTCGTCAAACATGTGGCAGGCGCCATCTTGATGCCATCAGGGAACACATCAAAGATGACCTCCGTGGCCTCAAGGCAGCTGTGTGGGGTTGAAGTAGTAGTAGCCGGAGCCGGATCGGCTCATAATGTAGCCATGGATGAGTAAGTACCATTTTCATCTGTGCAACAATCCACTGTTAGTATACTCGGAGCCGACAACGAAGCCTCATTATGCTATCCAACCGGACACAGGCATTCTGTAGAGTTGTAACCAGGATTAATATAAGGCCAATGATACACGTGACAATGTATGCAAGCAACAAAATGAACAATATTGAGACAAGCATCATACGTGGAACCGTAGCATAATTTTCGACAACATTTTGAGCTACGGGTATGATGCTTGCATTGTTATCATCAACATTTCTCCCGCTTGAAAGGCCTGCAAAACATTCAGCATATAGCTTGTCAATATAATACATGCACAAAACCCATGAGTAGCACTTTATGATAGAAATGCAGCATACCGGTAGTAACGTCATCTTCTGGTTGCTGTTCAACTGGCTTGCTTTTTGAATTACCCATATGCACCTATGTAAGGGCAGTACAATCACATTAAATGACCTTTGACTAACGTGAACTATGAAATGGCACAAACTCTGCTTACTACTAATCTTGTCATACAAAGTGTTATTTATTCAATTGATCCAAATGATGGTCATCTTGAACTGATTTAAAGAGTGGGAACACATAATCGTTTGTCATTCTATCATTAAGGCTGTTTCTATAAATATCTTTCCAGCCTTATACATATTCAAAATGCACTCAGTTTCTTATTACTTATTTGTGTCTATTCAAGGAATGTCCTCTTGGCATATAAAGTACTTGAAAATGCACTCAATATTACATATGTTGACTATCGCATGGATACCAAATTAGTTATTTTCAATAAGTGTCCTAACTACCTATTGTTTGTGTCACTTGTTGGTGATGTTGTTGTGAGCTGCAAAATCGAAAACCATTGTCAGTTGCTGCTTCGGATGACCCCGGCACAGAGGTAAATCACCACCTGCAAACTCCTAAAGTGAGTGTCAGTTATGTCATGATACAAATACCTGCAAATTCAATTATGCTCCTGACGTTTGTATGTAAACTGGGTGTATATGGCACAAACTCTGCTAATATGTTGTCATTCTTTGCTTGTATAATATGTTTACAGCCTTATACATATTGAAGATGCACTCAGTTGTGTCTATGGCACAAACTTTGCTAATATGTAGTCATTCAATCATTAAGGTTGTTTTTATAATATGTTTCCAGCCTTAGTGTCAGTTATGTCATGATAGAAGTACCTGCAAATTCAATTATGCTCCTGATGTTTGTATGTAAACTGGGTTTATATGGCACACACTCTGCTTAGTCATTCTTTGCTTCTATAATTTGTTTCCAGCCTTATACATATTGAAGATGCACTCAGTTTCTTTGTGAACTCAGTTTCCAGCCTTATATCAAGTACTTGAAAATGCACTCGATACTACATATGTTGACTAACTACCTCTTACTTGTGATGTTGTTGTGAGCTGCAAACTGGGAATCTGTTGTCAGTTGCTGCTTCTGATGACCCCAGCACCGAGGCAATCACCACCTGGAAACTCGTAAAGTGAGTGTCAGTTATATGTTGATACAAATTCATGGAAATTCAAATATGCTCCTGCTGTTTGTATGTAAACTTGGTGTCAGTTATGTGCAGATGGAGCTTGCAATACTGTCATTCCTACCTCATATATGTGTCACTTCTTCATTGTGATGTTGTTGTGAGCTGCATAATTGAAAACTGTTGCCACCGAGATGACTGACCACCTGCAAAACTCTAAAGGTGGGTGTTACTTATGTGCTGATCCAAAAACTTGCAAATACAGTTCCTGCTGTTTATAGATGTAAACTGGGTGTCAGTTATGTGCAGATTTCGCTTGCAATCAGAGGCAAAGATTTATGAAGATGGGGCTGTCAAACTGACCAAAGCAGGTACAACCACATCATATGAGTCATTAAGCTGTATGGGCATAAGATTTGTAAACTGGTTCCAGGCACCCGTATCCAGGAGTCCACTTTGAATGGTCCAGGTCTCCAAAGATTTGTAAGATTTGTAAAACTGGTTCCAGATTTGTAAGGGTTAACACTCAAATTTGTAAGGGTTAATAGCGGCATACCTAGATGGAAGGGATCGGCGGCGGCCAACCTGGAAGGGTCGCGCCGATCCTGATGATCAGCGGCGGATCATACGCGATCGGCCTTAGATTCGATGATCAGCGGCGGAACATATGGGTTGTAGCCGATCCAGAGCAGGGTCCGTCAACGGGATCGTCCTGTCTTTGCACTCCGATGGCGGCGGCGAAGGGGTTGAGCGGCGGTGACGGAAGCTACGTGTACATAGCGATGATAGGGACGAATGACGGCGGCGGACAAGTGCATCGAGGGCACGACGATACGGGTGCGAGGGTTTCTGTTGGGACGATTCGGTTAATTTTCGTAGGTTAACCGTCACAGATTTTTTAGGGCAATTTTTTATGACGTTTTCCGTACAGTTGCACAAGGGGCGTCGTGGTAGCATTCCGTTTTTTTTGTCGGTCTGGATGGAGGAAGTGGGGAATCGCTGGGTAGCGGGAGGTGGGATCGAGGACAAAAATTAACCGCAGCTGGTGGGACGAAAATTGACCGGCGGAGACTACCAACTGCTGCATTAGGAGTAGAGATAACAGGGAACAAAAGAGTGTCCTCAGATATATGTATGATATCCTAAATCACAATATATATATATACTCACAGTTACAACCATCAATCAGTTCTTCCACCTGTGTGTCGATTTATACTTGGCCAAACAACCCTAGAATTTGATCAAATATGCTACACCTATATATATAGGCAATGTAATTTGTTCTCAGGCATCAGGTATTAGTACGATTCATCTTTTATCAAATATTTTTATTTTCTTTCATTATGGACGGGCGCCACAACAGGCACTTTAATGATTTTTATTGTGTGGGTGTGTCTATTTATCGCTTATAGCGAGCTGGAAGGAACACTCGCCCGCTTGTACATGGGCCAGGCGGGCCATAATGACTTCACCTGCAGCTGCATTGTCCACTGTGCCAAGGGCACACACACACGTATTGCATTGGCTGGCACGGCCACCCGCGACCACGGCGGCGTCAGGTCGAAACCTGCAAACTCAAGCACCTTCATTTTATTTATTTATTCACCTTTTTTATTACTTATTTTATTTTGTTTATACTTCCAAAAGATTGTAAATAAATATATTACAAAAACAATTTATCTAAAAACATTTGAAAAAAACATTAACCAAGCATTTGAAAAATGTTAAATGCGTATATAAAAAATGTTTTCATGTACAATAAAAAATGTATACAGTAAAATAACAAAAATGTGTATGAAAAAAGTTGATCATGTAAAAATGTTAATCAATCATTTGACATATGTTAAATGTGTATAAAAAATAATGACCATGTATTCAAAAAATGTTAATCAAGCACTCGAAAAATATCAAATGTGTATAGAAAAAATGTTGACCATGTATTAAAAAACGTTCATCTTGTATTCTATTCAAGAAATGTCAAACTTGTATTTGAAAAATGTTAATCAAGCATTTGAAAATATTTAATGTGTATAGAAAAAATGTTGACCATGTAATAAAAAATAGTTAATCTTGTATTTGCAAAATGTTAACTGTGTATAGAAAAAATGTTGAACATGCATTAAAAAATGTTAATATTGTATTTGTAAAAATTTAATCAAGCATTTGATAATGTTAAAAATGTATAGAAAAAATATTGACCATGCATTCAATTTTTTTAAATCATATTTGAAAAACGTTAATCAAGAACAAAAACCTCCAAAAACAAAAACAAATCAAAGAAACCCATGAAAACCCATGAGAAAACAAAATAAAACTGATGAAAACTAAGAAAGAAACAAAAAAAGAAAATAGAATAAAAAGGAAAAAAACCAATAAAAACGAAGAAAGAAACAAAAGAAAAACTGAAAAAACCCTATAAAAACAAAATAAAACGAAGAAAACAATGAGTGGTACATTTTGGTTTTGTTCACTCCTATGCCTTCATCCATCTGTCGACCCATCCTCCCTCTCGCTAGCGATGTCATATAATACATGGAAACAAAGTCTCCTAGCAATAATTACCTTGACTACATACCAGACATCAGGCACAAATAGGGAAAAATCGTCCATTATCATGGAGATATTTGGTTGCCAAACAAAAATTGATACCTCCCTCAAACATCTCCGTCATATGGAGATAATCGCCCTAATTGAAAACTAGACGTCATGCACAACATATGGAAAAGAATCGTCAATTATCATAGAGGTATTTTTTTAGGGAATCATAGAGATATTTTGTTGCCAAACAAAATGGACAACTCCCTCAAATATCTACGTCATATGAAGATTTTTAGTTAAGTACGTTTTGTTGCAGGATTGGTTATTCATGGGCACCCCTAGCTCACGTGCTCGCCAGCACACATGACAGATCGCTCGGAGATCGTCAAGCAAGTTAGTCACAGAGGGTCACATGAGTTTACCATCGACCAATTGCACAGTCTCGCTTTCATCGCCCGGAGGTGAGTTCATCTTTGAAACCGGCTCTGCTATCCCCTTTTTTATCAAAGCAATCTAATTCCCCGATGTTGTGGTGTTGTCCCCATATGATATGTCATTATTCATATATTCAGTTTGCAAAAGACAATGCATGATGAACCATTACTAAAAAAGACATCATACTTTCTACAATTCATAGGCTAGACAGGTTCTAATTACATAAAAACTCTTATCAAGTAATATACTATGGCACGTCTTAATTTTAATTAACTTCAAGAATGAAATACAACAAAAATAGGCAAATCTTAATTGCTTATTCACTAGCAAGAGTCACCTGCATGACAACTGGTGGTCTCCCTCCACCAGGAACGTTCAACATATAAGAAAATAGGCTAAGCGTTTGATGATCTCATCAGGGACGCGTTCGTGTTAATATATAGCACAAGATACATGAGGGTTTGAGGAGGTTGTTGAAGTCTTGGCCCCTCATCCAAGCTATACTAGATAAGGCCGACTACAAAAACCTGCCTCGGTTACAATGCTATCATATTACAACCGAACCGTACAACCGAACCGTACACATGTACGTACATAAGTTGACATGCTACAATCTACCTTTTAACATCCTCCCTCAATCTTAACATGTCAAGGTTGAGTTTGTTCTTGAAGGCTTGAAGCTGTCGAACTTGTAGTGGTTTAGTAAACCCATCTGCAACTTGATCTCCAGTTGGAATGAATTTTATCTCCAAAAGCTTCCGTGCAACTCTTTCATGAACGAAGTGAAAATCAATTTCTATGTGCTTTGTCCTGGCATGAAATACAGGATTCGAAGACAGATATGTTACTCCAAGATTGTCACACCACAAGTATGACACACGTGGTCTCTCAACTTTTAGTTCATCAAGAAGTGTTTCGACCCACATCACCTCAGCAGTAGCATTTGCCAAGGACTTGTATTCAGCCTCAGTGCTGGAGCGTGAGACTGTTGCTTGTTTCTTTGCAGTCCATGATATAAGATTTGAACCAAAGAACACAACAAAGCCTCCATTAGACCTCCTGTCATCAGGACATCCTGCCCAATCTGCATCAGAAAAGGCACTAACAGTTGTTGAAGGAGATTTGCATATTGTCAGACCAATTCGAGCACTCCCTTGGATATACTTTAGTATTCGCTTTACGGCTGTCCAGTGAACAGAAGTAGGAGCATGCAAAAACTGACAGACTTTATTAACAGAGAAGGATATATCTGGCCTTGTTAATATTAAGTACTGAAGTGCACCAACTGTACTTCTACATTTAGTTCCTTCTTCTGGACTTAGTAATTCTCCTTCATGCAATGACAACTTTTCAGTAGTAGACATAGGTGTGCTAGAGGGCTTACAATCTGTCATCCCTACACGCTTCAATATGTCCTTGGCATACTTTTCTTGTGTAAGTAAGATACCTTCATTTAATCTTTTGACTTCTATGCTTAGAAAATAATGCAGCTCTCCTAGGTCTTTGATTGCAAATTCCTTTTTTAAATTTCTCAACAAGGCTGAGGTAGCTTCTGATGAGGAGCTAGCAACAATTATATCATCAACATAAATCAACATAAATATGATCACCTTCCCTTTCTGAAAGAAGAACAGAGAAGTGTCTCCCCTTGATGGTTGAAAACCAAGTTGTTGTAGCTTTGAGATCAACCTTGAATACCATGCCCTGGGTGCCTGTTTTAGACCATACAGAGCTTTGTCCAACCTGCATACATGATGTGGCCTTGACCCATCCTCAAAACCAGGTGGCTGTCGCATATAGACCTCTTCCTCGAGAACGCCATGCAAGAACGCATTCTGTACATCCAATTGGCGAAGGCTCCATCCCCTGGAGACGGCAACAGACAAAACAAGCCTAATAGTAACAGCTTTAACTACTGGACTAAATGTGTCCTCATAGTCAATACCATATCTTTGTTTGAATCCTTTAGCCACTAACCTAGCCTTGTATCTGTCTATTGTACCATCAGACTTCCTTTTAATTTTATATACCCACCTTCAATCTATAATGTTTCTTCCTTGCTTAGGTGACACTAAATGCCATGTTTGATTTCTCATAAGAGCATCATACTCATCATGCATAGCATTTTTTCAATTTTTGTTACTCAATGCTTCTACCAAACTTTGTGGTTCACCGGTGGCAGCAAAATTTACAAACTTGAAATTTTTCTTATACCTGACTGTTCCGTCCTTGGGAACCGTTGGTTTGAAGATAGCTTGCTGTGACCGAGTTACTCGTGCAGGCCCGGCGCCACCAGTTGAACCGGCTGTAGAGGATCCTCCTCCCATAGCCGTGTCGGCATCACCAGTGGCCGCAGAAGATCTGCTTCCTCGTACTGAACGGTCAGGAGAATCCGCCTCGGCACTTGAGCGGTCGATCCGCCTTGGATCAGGCGCGGACGGCTACGACTCCCCACGAGACGGGCCGCCAGGATTTGTCGCGCACCCCGCCGACCCGACCCGGCTGTCGTCACGTGAGGACAAAAGCGGGCTGGACCCACCCGCTCGTGGGTCGGCTTCTGTCCGCGTGTCACGCGCGGAGAGGATGCTCGCAGCCCGCGCGCCTGTTTCCTCCTGCGTGTCAGGCGCGGCAGGACGCCGCCAGGTGAATCCTCCCTGGGATCTGCGCCTGCTGTGTCTGCGCCAGATCTTTCGGGATCGGCGCCTGTCCCTCCCTCGTGTCTTGCACCTGTGGAGGGTTGATTCTGCATAAAATCATGACCACAAACGGCATTTTTTTCCTGTAAATCAGTATTATGACTAGTTTCCAATTGATCAACACATTCATTAACTGTTGGAAATATGCCCTAGAGGCAATAATAAAAGTACTATTATATTTCATTGTTCATGATAATTGTCTTTTATTCATGCTATAACTGTATTGTCCGGAAATCGTAATACACGTGTGAATACATAGACCACAATATGTCCCTAGTGAGCCTCTAGTTGACTAGCTCGTTGTGATCAACAGATAGTCATGGTTTCCTGGCTATGGACATTGGATGTCGTTGATAACGGGATCACATCATTAGGAGAATGATGTGATGGACAAGACCCAATCCTAAGCATAGCACAAAGATCGTGTAGTTCGTTTGCTAGAGCTTTGCCAATGTCAAGTATCTCTTCCTTCGACCATGAGATCGTGTAACTCCCGGATACCGTAGGAGTGCATTGGGTGTATCAAACGTCACAACGTAACTGGGTGACTATAAAGGTGCATTACAGGTATCTCCGAAAGTGTCTGTTGGGTTGACACGGATCGAGACTGGGATTTGTCACTCCGTATGACGGAGAGGTATCTCTGGGCCCACTCGGTAATGCATCATCATAATGAGCTCAAGGTGACCAAGGTGTTGGCCACGGGATCATGCATTACGGTACGAGTAAAGTGACTTGCCGGTAACGAGACTGAACAAGGTATTGGGATACCGACGATCGAGTCTCGGGCAAGTAACGTACCGATTGACAAAGGGAATTGTATACAGGGTTTTGATCGAATCCTCGACATCGTGGTTCAACCGATGAAATCATCGAGGAGCATGTGGGAGCCAACATGGGTATCCAGATCCCGCTGTTGGTTATTGCCCGAGAGTCGTCTCGGTCATGTCTGCATGTCTCCCGAACCCGTAGGGTCTACACACTTAAGGTTCGGTGACGCTAGGGTTATTAGGAAGACTAGTATGTGACTACCGAATGTTGTTCGGAGTCCCGGATGAGATCCCGGACGTCACGAGGAGTTCCGGAATGGTCCGGAGGTGAAGTTTTATATATGGGAAGTTGTCATACGGACACCGGAAAGTTTCGGGGGTTATCGGTATTGTACCGGGGCCACCGGAGGGGTTCCGGGGGTCCACCGGGAGGGGCCACCCCTCCCGGAGGGCCACATGGGCCGCAAAGGGGAGGGAGCCAGCCCCTGGAGGGCTGGGCGCGCCCCCCCACCTTGGGCCCATGCGCCTAGGGTTGGGGGGGAAACCCTAAGGGGGGCGCCCCCCTTGCTTGGGGGGCAAGCCTCCCCTCCCTGGCCGCCGCCCCCCCTCTAGATCCCATCTAGAGGGGTCGGCCCCCCTTGCCCCTTCCCCTATAAATAGAGGGGTGGGGGAGGGCTGCTGTACACATCCAAGGCGCAGCCCCTCCCCTCCCCAACACCTCTCCTCCTCCGTAAGCGCTTGGCGAAGCCCTGTCGGAGTACTGCTGCACCAACACCACCACGCCGTCGTGCTGCCGTTGGAGCGAGCTTCCTCAACCTCTCCTTCCCCCTTGCTGGATCAAGAAGGAGGAGACGTCTCCCGTCCCGTACGTGTGTTGAACGCGGAGGTGCTGTCCGTTCAGCACTTGGACATCGGTGATCTGAATCACGTCGAGTACGACTCCATCATCACCATCCCTTGCAAGCTTCCGCACGCGATCTACAAGTGGTATGTAGATGCAAACTCTCTCCCATGACTCGTTGCTTAGATGAACTCATAGATGGATCTTGGTGAAACCGTAGGAAAATTTTAATTTTCTGCAACGTTCCCCAACAGTGGCATCATGAGCTAGGTCTATGCGTAGTTCTCTAATGCACGAGTAGAACACAATTTTGTTGTGGGCGTGGATCTTGTCAACTTACTTGCCTCTACTAGTCTTTTCTTGCTTCAACGGTATTGTGGGATGAAGCGGCCCGGACCAACCTTACACGTACGCTTACGTGAGACCGGTTCCACCGATTGACATGCACTAGTTGCATAAGGTGGCTGGCGGGTGTCTGTCTCTCCCACTTTAGTTGGAGCGGATTCGATGAAAAGGGCCCTTATGAAGGGTAAATAGAAGTTGACAAAATCACGTTGTGGTTATTCGTAGGTAAGAAAACATTCTTGCTAGAACCCAGTTGCAGCCACGTAAAAGATGCAACAACAATTAGAGGACGTCTAACTTGTTTTTGCAGCGATTGATCATGTGATGTGATATGGCCAGAAGTTGTGATGAATGATGAATTGTGATGTATGAGATCATGTTCTTGTAATAGGATTCACGACTTGCATGTCGATGAGTATGACAACCGGCAGGAGCCATAGGAGTTGTCTTTATTTTTTGTATGACCTGCGTGTCATTGAAGAACGCCATGTAAACTACTTTACTTTATTGCTAAACGCGTTAGCCATAGAAGTAGAAGTAGTCGTTGGCGTGACAACTTCATGAAGACACGATGATGGAGATCATGATGATGGAGATCATGGTGTCAAGCCGGTGACAAGATGATCATGGAGCCCCGAAGATGGAGATCAATGGAGCTATATGATATTGGCCATATCATGTCACAACTATATAATTGCATGTGATGTTTATTATGTTTATGCATCTTGTTTACTTAGGACGACGGTAGTAAATAAGATGATCCCTTACAAAAATTTCAAGAAGTGTTCTCCCCTAACTGTGCACCGTTGCTACAGTTCGTCGCTTCTAAGCACCACGTGATGATCGGGTGTGATGGATTCTTACGTTCACATACAACGGGTGTAAGACAGTTTTACACAGCGAAAACACTTAGGGTTAACTTGACGAGCCTAGCATGTACAGACATGGCCTCGGAACACGGAGACCGAAAGGTCGAACACGAGTCGTATGGAAGATACGATCAACATGAAGATGTTCACCGACGATGACTAGTCCGTCTCACGTGATGATCGGACACGGGCTAGTCGACTCGGATCGTGTGACACTTAGATGACTAGAGGGATGTCTAATCTAAGTGGGAGTTCATAATTTGATTAGAACTTTATTATCATGAACTTAGTCTAAAACCTTTGCAAATATGTCTTGTAGATCAAATGGCCAACGCTAATGTCAACATGAACTTCAACGCGTTCCTAGAGAAAACCAAGCTGAAAGATGATGGCAGCAACTATACGGACTGGGTCCGGAACCTGAGGATCATCCTCATAGCTGCCAGGAAGCAATATGTCCTAGAAGGACCGCTAGGTGACGCTCCCGTCCCAGAGAACCAAGACATTATGAATGCTTGGCAAACTCGTGCTGATGATTACTCCCTCGTTCAGTGCGGCATGCTTTACAGCTTAGAACCGGGGCTCCAAAAGCGTTTTGAGCATCACGGAGCATATGAGATGTTCGAAGAGCTGAAACTAGTTTTCCAAGCTCATGCCCGGGTCGAGAGATATGATGTCTCCGACAAGTTCTACAGTTGTAAGATGGAGGAAAACAGTTCTGTCAGTGAGCACATCCTGAAGATGTCTGGGTTGCACAACCGTATGACCCAGCTGAACATTAACCTCCCAGATGAGGCGGTCATTGACAGAATCCTCCAGTCGCTCCCACCAAGCTACAAGAGCTTTGTGATGAACTACAACATGCAGGGGATGGTGAAGACCATTCCTGAAGTGTTCTCGATGCTGAAGTCAGCAGAGGCTGAAATCAAGAAAGAACATCAAGTGTTGATGGTCAATAAGACCACTAAGTTCAAGAAGGGCAAGGGAAGAAGAACTTCAAGAAGGACGGCAAGGATGTTGCCGCGCCCGGTAAGCCAGTTGCCGGGAAGAAGTCAAAGAATGGACCCAAGCCTGAGACTGAGTGCTTTTATTGCAAGGGGAAGGGTCACTGGAAGCGGAACTGCCCCAAATACTTAGCGGATAAGAAGGCCGGCAACACCAAAGGTATATTTGATATACATGTAATTGATGTGTACCTTACCAGTACTCGTAGTAACTCCTGGGTATTTGATACCGGTGCCGTTGCTCATATTTGTAACTCACAGCAGGAGCTGCGGAATAAACGGAGACTGGCGAAGGACGAGGTGACGATGCGCGTCGGGAATGGTTCCAGAGTCGATGTGATCGCCGTCGGCACGCTGCCTCTACATTTACCTACGGGATTAGTTTTGAACCTTAATAATTGTTATTTAGTGCCAAGTTTGAGCATGAACATTGTATCTGGATCTCGTTTAATACGAGATGGCTACTCATTTAAGTCTGAGAATAATGGTTGTTCGATTTATATGAGAGATATGTTTTATGGTCATGCTCCGATGGTCAATGGTTTATTCTTAATGAATCTCGAGCGTAATATTACACATGTTCATAGTGTGGATGCCAAAAGATGTAAAGTTGATAACGATAGTCCCACATACTTGTGGCACTGCCGCCTTGGTCACATTGGTGTCAAGCGCATGAAGAAGCTCCATGCTGATGGACTTTTAGAGTCTCTTGATTATGAATCGTTTGACACATGCGAACCATGCCTCATGGGCAAAATGACCAAGACTCCGTTCTCCGGAACAATGGAGCGAGCAACCAACTTGTTGGAAATCATACATACCGATGTGTGCGGTCCAATGAGCGTTGAGGCTCGCGGAGGATATCGTTATGTTCTCACTCTCACTGATGACTTAAGTAGATATGGGTATGTCTACTTAATGAAACACAAGTCTGAGACCTTTGAAAAGTTCAAGGAATTTCAGAATGAGGTGGAGAATCAACGTGACCGAAAGATAAAGTTCCTACGATCAGATCGTGGAGGAGAATACTTAAGTCACGAATTTGGTACACACTTAAGGAAATGTGGAATCGTTTCACAACTCACGCCGCCTGGAACACCTCAGCGAAACGGTGTGTCCGAACGTCGTAATCGCACTCTATTGGATATGGTGCGGTCTATGATGTCTCTTACCGATTTACCGCTATCATTTTGGGGATACGCTCTAGAGACAGCTACATTCACTTTAAATAGGGCACCGTCTAAATCCGTTGAGACGACACCGTATGAATTATGGTTTGGGAAGAAACCTAAGCTGTCGTTTCTAAAAGTTTGGGGATGCGATGCTTATGTCAAGAAACTTCAACCTGAAAAGCTCGAACCCAAGTCGGAAAAATGCGTATTCATAGGATACCCTAAGGAAACTGTCGGGTATACCTTCTACTTAAGATCCGAAGGCAAGATCTTTGTTGCCAAGAACGGATGCTTTCTGGAAAAAGAGTTTCTCTCGAAAGAAGTAAGTGGGAGGAAAGTAGAACTCGATGAAGTACTACCTCTCGAACGGGAAAGTGGTGCAGCACAGGAAACCGTTCCTGTGATGCCCACACCAACTGTAGAGGAAAACAATGATGATGATCAAGGTACTTCGGATCAAGTTGCTACTGAACTTCGTAGGTCCACAAGGACACGTTCCGCACCAGAGTGGTACGGCAACCCTGTCCTGGAAATCATGTTGTTAGACAACGGTGAACCTTCGAACTATGAAGAAGCGATGGCGGGCCCAGATTCCAACAAATGGCTTGAAGCCATGAAATCCGAGATAGAATCCATGTATGAAAACAAAGTATGGACTTTGACAGACTTGCCCGATGATCGGCGAGCGATAGAAAACAAATGGATTTTTAAGAAGAAGACGGACGCGGATGGTAATGTTACCATCTATAAAGCTCGACTTGTCGCTAAGGGTTATCGACAAGTTCAAGGGATTGACTACGACGAGACATTCTCTCCCGTAGCGAAGCTGAAGTCCGTCCGAATCATGTTAGCAATTGCCGCATACTATGATTATGAGATATGGCAGATGGACGTCAAAACGGCATTCCTTAACGGACATCTTAAGGAAGAGCTGTATATGATGCAGCCGGAAGGTTTTGTCGATCCTAAGAACGCTAACAAAGTATGCAAGCTCCAGCGATCCATTTATGGACTGGTGCAAGCATCTCGGAGTTGGAACATTCGCTTTGATGAGATGATCAAAGCGTTTGGGTTTATGCAGACTTATGGAGAAGCCTGCGTTTACAAGAAAGTGAGTGGGAGCTCTGTAGCATTTCTCATATTATATGTAGATGACATACTCTTGATGGGAAATGATATAGAACTTCTGGACAGCATTAAGGCCTACTTGAATAAGTGTTTTTCAATGAAGGACCTTGGAGAAGCTGCTTATATATTAGGCATCAAAATCTATAGAGATAGATCGAGACGCCTCATAGGTCTTTCACAAAGCACATACCTTGATAAGATTTTGAAGAGGTTCAAAATGGATCAGTCCAAGAAGGGGTTCTTGCCTATGTTACAAGGTGTGAGATTGAGCTCGGCTCAGTCACCGACCACGGCAAAAGATAAAGAAGAGATGAGTGTCATCCCCTATGCTTCAGCCATAGGATCTATTATGTATGCCATGCTGTGTACCAGACCTGATGTAAACCTTGCCGTAAGTTTGGTAGCAAGATACCAAAGTAATCCCGGCAAGGAACACTGGACAGCGGTCAAGAATATCCTGAAGTACCTGAAAAGGACAAAGGACATGTTTCTCGTTTATGGAGGAGACGAAGAGCTCGTCGTAAAGGGTTACGTCGACGCTAGCTTCGACTCAGATCTGGATGACTCTAAGTCACAAACCGGATACGTGTATATGTTGAATGGTGGAGCAGTAAGCTGGTGCAGCTGCAAGCAGAGCGTCGTGGCGGGATCTACGTGTGAAGCGGAGTACATGGCAGCCTCGGAGGCAGCGCATGAAGCGATTTGGGTGAAGGAGTTCATCACCGACCTAGGAGTCATACCCAATGCGTCGGGGCCGATCAAACTCTTCTGTGACAACACTGGAGCTATTGCCCTTGCCAAGGAGCCCAGGTTTCACAAGAAGACCAGGCACATCAAGCGTCGTTTCAACTCCATCCGTGAAAATGTTCAAGATGGAGACATAGAGATTTGAAAAGTACATACGGATCTGAATGTCGCAGATCCGTTGACTAAACCTCTCTCGCGAGCAAAACATGATCAACACCAGAACTCTATGGGTGTTCGATTCATCACAATGTAACTAGATTGGTGACTCTAGTGCAAGTGGGAGACTGTTGGAAATATGCCCTAGAGGCAATAATAAAAGTATTATTATATTTCATTGTTCATGATAATTGTCTTTTATTCATGCTATAACTGTATTATCCGGAAATCGTAATACACGTGTGAATACATAGACCACAATATGTCCCTAGTGAGCCTCTAGTTGACTAGCTCGTTGTGATCAACAGATAGTCATGGTTTCCTGGCTATGGACATTGGATGTCGTTGATAACGGGATCACATCATTAGGAGAATGATGTGATGGACAAGACCCAATCCTAAGCATAGCACAAAGATCGTGTAGTTCGTTTGCTAGAGCTTTGCCAATGTCAAGTATCTCTTCCTTCGACCATGAGATCGTGTAACTCCCGGATACCGTAGGAGTGCCTTGGGTGTATCAAACGTCACAACGTAACTGGGTGACTATAAAGGTGCATTACAGGTATCTCCGAAAGTGTCTGTTGGGTTGACACGGATCGAGACTGGGATTTGTCACTCCGTATGACGGAGAGGTATCTCTGGGCCCACTCGGTAATGCATCATCATAATGAGCTCAAGGTGACCAAGGTGTTGGCCACGGGATCATGCATTACGGTACGAGTAAAGTGACTTGCCGGTAACGAGACTGAACAAGGTATTGGGATACCGACGATCGAGTCTCGGGCAAGTAACGTACCGATTGACAAAGGGAATTGTATACAGGGTTTTGATCGAATCCTCGACATCGTGGTTCAACCGATGAAATCATCGAGGAGCATGTGGGATCCAACATGGGTATCCAGATCCCGCTATTGGTTATTGCCCGAGAGTCGTCTCGGTCATGTCTGCATGACTCCCGAACCCGTAGGGTCTACACACTTAAGGTTCGGTGACGCTAGGGTTATTAGGAAGACTAGTATGTGACTACCGAATGTTGTTCGGAATCCCGGATGAGATCCCGGACGTCACGAGGAGTTCCGGAATGGTACGGAGCTGAAGTTTTATATATGAGAAGTTGTAATACGGACACCGGAAAGTTCCCGAGGGTTATCGGTATTGTACCGGGGCCACCGGAGGGGTTCCGGGGGTCCACCTGGAGGGGCCACCCCTCCCGGAGGGCCACATGGGCCGCAAAGCGGAGGGAGCCAGCCCCTGGAGGGCTGGGCGCGCCCCCTACCTTGGGCCCATGCGCCTAGGGTTGGGGGGGAAACCCTAAGGGGGGCGCCCCCCCCCCCCCTTGCTTGGGGGGCAAGCCTCCCCTCCCTGGCCGCCGCCCCCCCTCTAGATCCCATCTAGAGGGGTCGGCCCCCCTTGCCCCTTCCCCTATAAATAGAGGGGTGGGGGAGGGCTGCTGGACACATCCAAAGGCGCAGCCCCTCCCCTCCCCAACACCTCTCCTCCTCCGTTAAGCGCTTGGCGAAGCCCTGTCGGAGTACTGCTGCACCAACACCACCACGCCGTCGTGCTGCCGTTGGAGCGAGCTTCCTCAACCTCTCCTTCCCCCTTGCTGGATCAAGAAGGAGGAGACGTCTCCCGTCCCGTACGTGTGTTGAACGCGGAGGTGTTGTCCGTTCAGCACTTGGACATCGGTGATCCGAATCACGTCGAGTACGACTCCATCATCACCATCCCCTTGCAAGCTTCCGCACGCGATCTACAAGTGGTATGTAGATGCAAACTCTCTCCCATGACTCGTTGCTTAGATGAACTCATAGATCTTGGTGAAACCGTAGGAAATTTTTTAATTTTCTGCAACGTTCCCCAACATTAACCCCGTGATCTATTGGATTTAGAAGCTCCGGGGACAAAAGAAGAATCTCTGCCCGTAGGCGAGCGCCGGCATTTGGGTGTAATTCAGAGAAGGGAAATTTCGTTTCATCAAAGACAACATCTCTTGAGATGTATACACGCCCGGTAGAAATATCTAGGCACTTGAAGCCTTTATGCAAGTTACTATAACCAAGAAAGGCACACCTTTTAGAGCGAAACTGAAGTTTGTGTGAATTGTATGGACGCAAATTGGGCCTGCAAGCGCACCCAAAGATTCTAAGGGATGAATAATTGGGTTTTTCATTGAACAATTTTTCAAGGGGAGTTTCAAACTTGATCACTTTACTAGGCAACCTATTGATGAGATAGGTGGTGGCAATGAAAGCCTCATCCCAAAATTTCAAGGGCAGACAGGCTTGAGCAAGTAGAGAGAGACCTACTTCGACAATGTGACGATGCTTGCGTTCGGCCGACCCATTCTGCTGATGAGCATGGGGACACGAAACATGATGGGATATCCCTATTTTAGTAAAAAAGGAATTCAGTTTCTCATATTCTCCCCCCAATCTGTTTGAAGAGCAAGAATTTTTCGACTGAATTGTCTCTCAACAAGGTTTTGAAAGTCATGAGATTTTTGAAAAACTTCTGACTTATGTTTGATTAGGTAGATCCATGTGAACTTACTGAAATCATCTATGAAGCTCACATAGTATTTTTTCTACCTACTGATTCAACAGCTGGTCCCCATACATCAGAAAAGATAAGTTCCAAAGGAAACTTGGATTCACTTATAGATTTTGGATATGGTAACTGGTGGCTTTTGCCCTTTTGGCAAGCATCACACACAAGTTCATTATTTGATAGACTAACACATGGAAGCTTATTTTGGCTAATTATTTTGCTAACAATAATTGAAGAAGGGTGTCCTAGACGCCGGTGGCATCTGTCCGAAGATGGAGAGGTGACACTGAGCACATGCTTCTTGGCATCTTGTTCCATGTGTTTTACAGGGTATAGACCTCGTCTACCCCTGCCGCGAAGAAGGGTTCTCTTCGTTGCCCGATCCTTAACAAAAAAAGAATAGGGGTGAATCTCAACTAAGGAGTTGTTATCAACAGAAAGACAACTAGCAGAGACTAAACTTTTATTGGCTTCAGGAACATGAAGGATGTTTTTCAGAACAATCTCGTTCAGGGGTATGCATGTGTGATTGACCAATGTGGGCAATAGTCATACCTGATCCACTAGCCGTGTGGATTTGCTCGTTTCCCGTGTAGCGGTCGCGAACTGTCAGCTTCTCCAAGTCTCCCGTGATGTGATTTGTTGCACCGCTGTCAAGATACCAATTGGTATCGACTCCATACTGGGGGGCCGCCATGTTCACCGAGCGCTGATGCTGCTGTTCTTCTCCTCCCTGGTAGGAAGAGTCATACCTCTTCCAACACTTCCATGCAGGGTGTCCAATCTTGCCGCAGATCTGGCACGTAGGCTTGGCGGAGGGATTGTTGTTGTAGTTCCCACCGCTGCCGCCTCTGTTGCCACCACCTCCCCCGTTTCCACGGTTGGGCGGCTTGGAGTAGTTGCGGTTGCGATCTCCGCCGCCACCGCCACCTTGTTTGTTGGGAAGCCACGGCCGCAGTCACCACCGCCGCCGTTTGTCTTGTTGAAGCGCCCGCGTGCCGCCGCGTTTGCAGATGACTGAAAAGACCCGCCACGCAGGTTCATGCGAGTCTCGAAGCTTAGGAGCTGCGAGTACAGCTCCGGCACCCCAACAGGCTCGACCCGTGAGCACATGGCAGACACCACGGGATCAAACTCCTCATCGAGTCCAGCGAGGATGTGGGAGACGACATCTTCCTCGTCCACCTTCTTTCCTGAAGCAGCTAGTTCATCACAAAGTGTTCTGACCTTACCGACGTATTCAGCGACGGAGAGGTTGCCCTTCTGGAGGTTCGCCAGAGCAATTCTGACATTGACGGTCTGTGCACTGGTATGCGATGCTAGCATCCCTTGCACGGTGTTCCACAGCTCAGCTGCGGTATGGCATGTTGCAACTTGGATGGCCATCTCGCGCGGCAGCGTCGTCAGCAGGTAGGAGAAAACCTGCTGATCTCGCGCATACCACACGCCGAACTCCGGGTTCGGAGCCTTGGTCTTGGTCTTGCCGTCGGAGGAGGTAACCTCAGTGTGCATGGGTGGCACCTCCTGCTCGAGGTCGATGAAGGCCGCCATCTGCGCCCCCCGGATGGCTGAGAGGACGGTGGCGCGCTAGAGTGCCTCGTTCCCTCTCGTGAGCTTCTCTGTGGCGAAGTGTGCAAAAGAAGATGAGGGGAACGAATTTGTGGAGGAGTTCGCCATGAATGCAACCGAGGTAGGCTCTGATTACCATATAAGAAAATAGGCTAAGCGTTTGATGATCTCATCAGGGACGCGTTCGTGTTAATATATAGCACAAGATACATGAGGGTTTGAGGAGGTTGTTGAAGTCTTGGCCCCTCATCCAAGCTATACTAGATAAGGCCGACTACAACAACCTGCCTCAGTTACAATGCCATCATATTACAACCGAACCGTACACATGTACGTACATAAGTTGACACGCTACAATCTACTCCCTCCGTCCTGAAATACTTGTCGGGAAAATGAATGTATCTAGACATATTTTAGTTCTAGATACATCCATTTTTATGCATTTCTCCGACAAGTATTTTCGGACGGAGGGAGTACCTTTTAACACAACATGGACAATAAGAAATGCAACGTTGCCAAACAAACCTCTAGAATTTCATTAAAATTTAGTCATTCATGTATGACTGGAGGAGATAATAATGTGCACGTGGATCATAAACTGCATAAATAGGAAATTCGTTTTCTTTGTTTATGAACCACGGTGCTGAAGGTTCAAAGGCCCTTAATCACTATCCCTGCACCATTTACTACTAAGGTGTCTTATTTATTGTTTATTGCCTGGAATCTTTACCATCGGTGAGTTCAACCCCTCGGTTGAGTCTCAATATGTTACCGTCTAGTAGAACATTTTCCTTTTTTTTTGGAGTAAAGGTATATCTCCATTCCTTGCCAGAGAGGATTCTCTATCCATTCCAGGAAAAGGGAACATATGATTGAAGAGAAAGAATCTAATAAACCCAATACTTCTTTTAGAAGAAACACGCAAAACGTGCCCAACGTTAAAATAATAAAGACATGAGATTCTAACAGCAAAATAAACGAAAAAAGTATCAACATATTACAACCCAGGGCTCGTTCATCTAGCAGAAGTGTAGACATAAAGCAATATGAGGCACGCGGCCAGCAAAGATTAGTCTGACGGTTGCCTTCTGTTGATGTGTAGTGGATCAACTTAATGTTGCTCAACACCGCGCTTGTCATCGCACTGTCCTTCCACTGTCCTAGAGGCAACCACAACTGCAAGAAAATAAACCAATTGAAAATATAGTCAGTGGGGTGTTTCGGGATGACACCTTCGATTGAGAGCTTGTTATGGAAATTCCTTATCTAGTAACCTAACAATAACAATGGAAGGATGGGAGGGTCGTTGTAAGGTGCTTACCTCCATGGGAGACGAGGTCGACGACATGCCGGTGCCGGGGAGGAGGTGAACAAGACGGAGAAAGACACGGAGACGAAGGGGACGACATGAAAAGGTGACATTTTGAACATTGACATGGGTCTTCAAAATATAACTTAACTGCTACTCCCTCCGTTCCTAAATATTTGTTTTTCTAGAGATTTCAATAAGTGACTACATACAGAGCAAAAATGAGTGAATCTACACTCTAAAATATTATCTACATACATCCGTATGTTGTGTCCATTTGAAATGCCTAGAAAGACAAATATTTGGGAACGGAGGGAGTAGTTTCTACTGCAGTATATATATGTGCAAGGATCAACAAAGTTATATTATTCTAAAAGCACTTTTTTCCAAGAAAATCTGTGCATATGATTTTTATGTTTCAAATCTAGCTACTTGAAACAAAAAATAATTTGTATATGCACTGTCACTGTCATCAGGTTTTGGTCTTGAGCTTCCTATAGGTTGCTTATAACTATCTGTTGTTGTTGTTGTTGTTGTTGTTGTTGTTGTTGTTGTTGTTGTTGTTGTTGTTGTTGTTGTTGTTGTTGTTGTTGTTGTTGTTGTTGTTGTTGTTGTTGTTGTTGTTGTTGTTGTCAGTCTTGCTCCTGAACTTCCTATGCGCCTTGAGGTCGACCACAAGGACGGTGATATTGTCCTTGCTCCCCTTCTGGAGGGCGAGCTTGGATAGGTACTCGGCGGCCGCCTGAGCGGCGGGATCCGGCGAGCCACCGTCGCCGCCGCTTCCTCCTCGGGAGATGGACGAGGAGGCGGTAGCGTTCTTCTTGTGCCACAGTAGGATTCGCTTGCGAGCGGCGTCGCACACCTCCTCGTTCGACAACACGTCCCAGAGGCCATCGCTTGCGAGGATGAGGCACTCATCCTCTCTCGCCCGGGCAACAACCGTCACCTCGGGGACCGGGATTATGTACGGTTTCAGGTATCTGTCCCCTTCAAGTAGATCAACAACACGATCATAACCAGGAACCCAGTTCAGTAGTTCAGAAGAAAAGCAGAGCACAGGATTACAGTGAACATGGTTATTATCAAACTACTCAGTCAGTCACTGAATAATTTGTTGAGGGACAGAACATACAAGCATGGGAAGATGAGCCATTCCTTAGCAAGCATGAATACAGCTAGTAGGAATCATCAGTTTGTGATGTGTGAGTAGTATTTGTTATCTATGATAACCCAACTTTTCAAAGGTATTTGCTAGGTGGAGAAATTTAAGGTCATCACGCAAATGATCACTAACTTGACAAATGTCAAAAATTAGTACAAGTCATGAAACTTTTGCCAGCCAAAATAGACAGATTCACGAACCACGCATCACAATTCAGATATCACCAACAGTTTTTCCAAGAACAGAGCAAAGATTTTCCATGACACAATTCCTAGAAACTCGCTACCTAAAGTTAAACCTTGACCTCAATGAGATTCGAGATACATAGCCAATTTCCTAATTAAGGTATGTACTCCTACATAACTTTGCTCTGAAATATTCAGGAGCAGAAAATTGCGTACCGATGGAGCGCGACATGGCAAGAACACCGAGAACTCGATATCCATTCCACTGGATGACCTTGCCGCCCAGCGCCTCGATCCTCGCGTACTCGTCTTCCCTGTTGGGCTGAATCGACAATAGGGAAATGCAACATTCAGACAGTGTATCTGATGAACTCAAGAACAAATGTGATGAATGATGACAGTGCCTTATGGTCCAGAGAGAGCGGCAATGGCGCCTTGCCCCGGCACAGCACCGCCCGCGAGTCCCCGCAGTTGGAGACGATGATGTGGGACGAGCAAAGGACCGCGGTCACCGCCGTCGACCCCGCGCTGTCCGGCGCCTCGGCCTCGGTGTCGACGCGGCAGAAGCAGTCCAGGAATGCCTTCTCCCACTGTTTCTTGGAGTCCAGGGAGCTCAGGTCGTCGCATCCGCCGACACGGTCCTCTGCGGCGCGTAGCTCTTCGACGAGCGCGGCGTGGAGCTTCTCCCGGCAATAGTCGGCGACTTGGGCGCCGCCGTGGCCGTCGTAGACGGCGAAGAAGTGGGCGGGGAGGCGGAAGGAGGCGCGGTCAAGGCCGTCGACCGCGGCGCCGTCGCCGGCGACCATCCAGAGCGGGACGCGGTAGAATCGCGGGACGACGGCGGCGGCGTCCTCCATCTCCGGGCGGCGGCCGCAGACGGACTCGAGCCCCCAGAGCGGCGGGGAGTCGAGGGCGAAGACGCTCCTGCAGGCGCCGCCGGGGACCGCCGCGGCCTCGGCGGCGGCCGCGGGCAGGTCGTCGGAGAGGAGCGAGGGCGGGGCCGCGTCGGCGCCGGAGGGGGAGAAGAGGCCCTCGAAGTCGGCGGAGGCGACGCTGCTGCAGTCGCTGGCGACGGAGCAGGGGCTCCCGCACGCGTCGTCCGGCCCGGCGTCGGCGTCGGCGAGGGCGAGCCGCGGCAGCGCGCCGCCTAGGGCGTCCATGGCGACGAGCGCGCGGGGCCAAGACTAAGCCTAAGCCTAAGGGTAGGCCATGGCGGTGGTAGTGGGGAGGAGGAGGAGGAGGCGGCGGCGGTGGACTGGCGCTGCTGGTGCTGGTGCTGGTGCTGGGTAGTCATGGATGGAGCTGGAGACGGGGATGGCGATGGAGGCAAGGGGGAGAAGGGAGTGAGTGGCTGGTGGTGGGTGGGTGCGGGGGCATGGGCACGGGAGCTGCCCTGGGGACGAAGCAAGGCGATGCCGATGGACGGCCGGCCGGCGGCTCACAGCCTCGGGTCGCGTGGTCGCATCTCGACCGCCCACCGCCAGCCTTTCACGGGACGCGGCCGGCCTTGTTTTTTTTTTTCCTGTGTTTTCTTTCCGGTTTTTAAATTATTTATCTATGAATTAATTTTTTGAGGGTGTTTTCTATGAATTAATTGACGCAGCCTCAATACAACATTTTTATACAATGTTGCATAGAAGCTGCGTTAATTATTTTTGATTGGAGGGAGTAGTGTTTTCTTTCTTGCTTTTTCTTTATATCAGTAAAATAATATTAACTTCTCATAAACTTCGTGAATATGTCATAGTTTTCAAAAAAAACTGTGGAATTTTTTAAATTCATAAATTTATAAAACAATTCATAAAAAATTCTCAACTTTATTCACACTTTTTAATTCATGATTTTTCAAATTAATGAAATTTTAAGAGCCATGAACATTTTTGAATACATAAAAATTCAAATTCATGGGCATTTTTTGAAATTCATGGACAGTTTAAAATTTTGTGAACACTTTTTGAGTTCACGGGCATTTTTATATTCATGAACCTTTTTATCATGTCTGTGCTTCTTAACAAAAGAATTATGATATTTTCTTTACATTTTCCAATCGTTAAGAAACAAGGTCCATATTTTAAAATGAAAGAGCGGGCGTACATCGACCACGGCCCCGCTACCGTCGTGCAAGCTCTAGCAACCGCGTGTTCGCCTCCAGAGCCCTCTTTAAGATAATCTCTAGCAGATCTCGTATTCGGCCGGCCCGCAAAACGCGTTTGCAGTTCGTGGAAAACGGCCTTTGTGGACTGGTTCGGACGGCCGCAGATGCAGACGTCTCAAATGGACCCGTATAAAAGGATATTTGCGAAATACTTTTTTACAGGTCGGCTTTTTGCGGGGTCTGCTCGGGCACCACCGCGTCGACCCGCGAACAGAAAACGCCCAATTCTCAAATCTGACATAGGTTCCCACAAATAAATTCAAATTCAAACAACATAAAGCAGTTTACGCGCAAATAAAAACTTCAATTTAGTAGGGCAAACCCAAAAGAGGGTCTTGCAAAAGTGGCTACCACGTCCGGCATCATCTTTGTCGATCTTTACTCCGCGCCATCGAGTCCATCTTGAAGTTCATCGCCACCACCGAATCCACCTCCGGCGCTTGTTCCAACTCCCGCTCCGAAATCATCGACATTGCCACCATATGGAGCAGAGAAAACATCTCCGGCACTGTAACACGCACTGGCCGACGCAAACATTCTCCTCTTCAAGATTTCTCTCCTTGCCATATCATGCCATTCTTTGGTGAGGTCGTCCATATCATTGCAGTTCATTGTCATGATCTTGTTCTCTTCGGCGAGCAACTTGGACATGGCTTTGTTTTCAGCGGCACATGCTCTTCTCTCCTCAATGGCCGCAATTGCCACTTTTCTTGCTTCTCCTTTGCCTTCTTCTCGGCCAACTCTTTCTTGATCTCCAACGACTTCAACAACATCAACTCATTTTGATTGCACCATGGAATCAATCTTCTCCCTCAAGCTCGATGCTTCGTGCTCTCTCTTCATCTTCTCCTTAGTCTTCTTGTCGCCATCGGGCTTGTTCAAATTTCTTGGGCCATCATCATCCTCATCTTCATCCATGTTTGTAAGTGAACCTCTCTTCGGTGGGGATTCTTTGTCGATCAACTTCCACTTCTCGCACTTTTTGAGCAAGTCCCAACAATGCTCTAGTTTGAAGAATTTGCCTTCCGAAGCTTCCATGTCTTTGTATTTATGTTGGGCAATTTTGTCCTACACAATGTGAACAAAGTGAAATGATGCAATCATTTCATATGATGCAATATGATGATGCACAACTTGAACAAAGGCAAAACAAACTCACATAGTCGGATTTCACGGTTCCACTTGGAGGTGCATTGCGTACTTGCTCCAAGCAAGCTGCCCAACGGCTGCACATTCTTCGAACCCCCGCTATAGTGAACGACAACAAGTCACGAGCTATCACAAAATGGCGAAAAGCAAAGAAAATTGCCATGGCCGAAGACTCATACCTTCCGGCCATTTTGTCAAACACCTTGCTTGCGGTGGGAGCAGCACCATTGAGCGGCATTGCCGGGGCACCTCTTTCCGAGGCGGAGGGAGTGTATGAAGGAGGCGGCTTCTTTGTAGCCGGAATCCTCTTCCTCTTGACGCCGGCGGCCTTGGCGACCTTCTCCGCCACCGGCCGGGATCGCGCAGCGGCGTTGGCGCCTGGAGCACGGGCCTTCCATTTAGAACAATGTGTCCCTCACTTCTTTTGTTCATCAAAACCTCAAAATTTGTCAAATGATAAATGACTCTCATATGGTGACCGGAAAAGAACTTCACAAAATTCGGTGATGTATGATTTAAGAGGGGCAAACTCCCTAACATGATCTTGCCTTGGATGGTTTTTGGGATCAGATCTAATGGAACTAACCAAAATAAATTAAATATCTATGAGTGGATTGTTTCTATGTTGCGCTCAAGAAATAAACCTAAAATATGGAAGATAAAAATCCAAAAAGCCTCTAACGACCAACCGACGTAATAAGGGATTAATTAATCTAACACAAAGGTTGAAACCATAAAATAAGTCCTTTTCTTTCAAGTTTCTTGTATGGTGTAAATCTCTTTTCTTGGGTTTCTTCATTTCCTGAGATCTAAGTTAACAACCACCCAAAACTCAGACCTCTCTCTCTCTCTCTCTCTCTCTCTCTCTCTCTCTCTCTCTCTCTCTCTCTCTCTCTCTCAATGCTTGTAGCTACCGAGCTCCGCTGCTCTTGGTATTTGAAAATTTTGAAAAACACACTTTTGGTACTAAAAAAAACTTAAAACAAATACGTGGATACATACACATATTCCTAAGGCCTGGGAAAAATCTGGAAAAGAAATACTTTGTATTTTAGGAAATACAAAAAAGAGAAATTTCTGACAGAAATGGCACCCTTTTTATCCTATATACTGTCAGAAATTTATTTATTTTCCTATAGCCTAAAACAAAACTAGATTTCTACCAAAACTTGACGCGTGCAATCGGAATGTGTATATGTATCCCTGGGAAAAATTTCACATTTTTTGAAACTTCAAAACCCCAAATTTCAAAATGTTCAAATATAGAGAGGAGTGGAGCTCGGTTGCTGCAACGCCTCTCCCCTCTCTCTCTCTATCCTTTTCTCTCTCTCTCCTATTACTACGAGCAAGTAAAGTAAGAAGAAAAATGGATCCTTTTTTTTATACAGCACACTTGCTTGCTCTTTCTTGCAGTGTAAGTATTCCTCGGACAAGTTCACACCCAGTCTTGAACCTGTAACTGCTAAATCCGACTGAGCCTAGTTATTTGACTGACCAAACCATGCCACATTCACACAACACTCTAAACAAAGCCACAGACAAACAAGCCTTGCATTGCAGCTAACAAGAGAGGGAAACTTCAGGTCAAACAAGAGCATCCAGAGATTGCATTTTTTTAAGAAAAGGAGGAGGACCCCCGGCCTCTGTATCTGGACGATGCA